>NW_027204894.1:0-19400 GCF_024711535.1 Dipodomys merriami
CCCTAACCCTAAATCTAACCCTGAAACTAACCCTCACTCTAACCCAAATCCTAACCCTAACCCTCAACCTAACCCTAACCCTCACCCTCACCGTAACTCTAACCCTCATAATAACCCTCACCGAAACCCTAAACCTAACCCTAAACCTCACCCAAACACTAACCCTAAACCTCACCCTCACCCTAGCCCTCACCCTAACCCTAATCCTAACCTTAATCCTCATCCTAACACTCACCCTAACCCAAACCCTAACCCTAACCCTCACCCTAAACCTAAGCCTAACCCTAAACCACAACATAACCCTAACCCTCACTCTAACCCTAAACTTAACCCGAACCCTAACTCTCACCCAAACCCTAACCCTAACCCTCACTCTAACCCTAACCCTCCCCCTCATCCTCAGCCTCAGCCTAAACCTAACCCTAAACCTCAAACTCACACTAACCCTTACCCTAATCCTAATCCTAACACTAAGCCTAACCCTCACCCTCACTCTAACCCTCACTGTAACCCTAACTCTAATACCAACCCTAACCCTAACCCTCATCCTCAGCCTCACCCTAACCCTAACACTAACACTAAACCTCACACTAACCCTAACCCTAACCTCACCCTAACCCTAAGTCTAACCCTAACCCTAACACTAAAAACCTCAGCCTAACCCTAACCCTAACCCTTACCCTCACCCTCTCAGTAACCATAACCCTAACCCTAACCATAATCCTAACCCTCACCCTCACCCTAAACCTAATCCTAACCGTAACCCTCACCCTAACCCTAACCCTCACCCTTATCGTAACACTAACCCTCATCCTAACCCTCATCCTAACCCTAAAATTCACCCTAACACTAACTCTAACCCTCTCCCTCACCATAGCCCTCACCCTAACCCTAATCCTAATCCTAATCCTCATCCTAAACCTCACCCTAACCCTAACCCTAAACCTCACCCTAACCCTAACCCTAACCTTAACCCTCAACCTAACCCTAAGCCTCACGCAAAACTTAACCGTAACCCTAACCCTCACCCTAACCCTAAACATAACCTGAACACTAACACTCAACCTAACCCTAACCCTAAACCTCACCCTAACCCTAACGCTCACCCTCACCCTAACCCTCAGTGTAACCCTAAGCCTAACACTAAGCTTAACCCTAAACCTCACACTCACCCAAACGTTATCATAATCCTATTCCTAACCCTAACCCTAACCCTCACCTTCAGCCTCACCTTAACCCTAACTCTTACCCTAAACCTCATCCACACCCTAACCCTAACCCTAACCCTAACCCTAAACCTCACCCTGACCCTAAACCTAAACCTCACCCTCACCCTAGGCCTCACCCTAACCCTAAACCTAACCCTACCCTCAATCTAACCCTCACCATAACCCTCACACTAACCCTCACCCTAACCCTAAACCTCACCCTCAGCCTAACCCTAAGCCCAACCCTAAGCCTAACCCTAAACCTAACCCTAATCCTCACACTCACAGGCACACTCACCCTCACCGTAACTCTAAACTTAACCCTAACCCTAACCCTAAACCTCACCCAAACCCTAACACTAACCCTAACCCTAACCCTCACTCTAACCCTCCCCCTAAACCTATATCTAACCCTAAAACTCACCCTCAACCTTTCCCTAACCCTAACCCTAAACCTAATCCCCACCCTAACCCTAAACCAAACCCTTACCCTCAACCTTAAGGTAACTCTAACCCTAACCCTAACAATAACACTATCCCTAACCCTAATCCTCATCCCCACCCTCATCCTCAGCCTAACCCTAAGCCTAAGCCTAACCCTCACCCTAACCCTCACACTGACCCAATTCCTAACCCTAATCCTAAACGTAAACCTATCCCTAAACCTCACCCTAAATCTATCCTTAACACTAACCCTAACCCTCACCCTCACCCTCAACCTCACAGTAACTCTAACCCTAACCCTTACAATAAGACTAACACTAACCATAACCATAACCATAACGATAACCCTCACCGTTAGCCTCATGCTCAACACAAACTTAACACTAACCGTAACACTAACAATAACCCTAACCCTAAACCTAACCCTAATCTTCACCCCCACCATCACCCTCAGCCTAACCCTAACACTAACCCTAACCCTAACCCTAACCCTCACTGTAAACCTAACCCTAACCCTAACACTAACACTAACCCTAACCCTAAACTTAACCCTAAACCTAACTCTCATCCTCACCCTCACTCTAACCCAAACCCTAAACCTAACCCTCACCTAACCCTAAGCCTAAACCTAACCTTCAGCCTAACACTCACACTCACTCACCCTAACCCAAATCCTAAACCTTACTCTATCCCTAACCCTAAACCTCACCCTAGCCTTCACCCTAAACCTAATCCTAACCTTCATCCTTATCTTAACCCTCAACCTCAGCCTAAACCTCACCTTTACACTTACCATCATCCGCACCCTAACCCTCACCCTAAACCTAAACCTCATCCTAACACTCACCCTAACCGTAAACTTAACCATCACCCTAACCCTAACACTCACCCTCACCCTCACGCTCAGCCTAACCCTAAGCCTAAGCTTAAACCTTATCCTAACTCTCACCCTCACCGTAGCCCTCACCCTAACCCTAATCCTAACCCTAACCCTCACCCTAACCCTAACCCTAACCATAAGCCTAACCCTAATCCTCACACTCAGCCTAACCGTAAGCCTAAACCTAACCCTAAACCTAACCCTCACACTCACCCTCACCCTAACCTTACCCCTAACACTAACCCTAACCCTAACCCTAAACCTCAACCTCACCCTCCCCCTAACCCTAAATCTAACCCTAAAACTAACCCTCACCCTAACCCAAATACTAACCCTAAACCTCAACCTAACCCTATGCCTCACCGTCACCGTAACTCTATCCCTCATCCTAACCCTCACTCAAACCTTAAACCTAAACCTAAACCTCACCCAAATACTAACCCTAACCCTCACCCTCACCCTAGCCCTCACCTTAATCATAATCCTAACCCTAATCCTCATCCTAACCCTCACCCTAACCCTAACCTTAACCATCAGGCTGACCGTAACACTAACCCTAACCCTCACCCTAACCCGAAACGTAACCCGAACCGTAACACTAACCCTAACACTAACCCTAAACCTCACCCTAACCCTAACCCTAACCCTCACCCTCACACTAGCCCTGACCCTAATCTGAATCCTAACCCTAACACTCATCCTAACCCTCACCGTAACACTAACCCTAACGCTCACCCTCACCCTAACTCTAAACCTAACCCTAACCCTCATCCTCACAGTACCCCTTACCATAAACCTCACCCTAACCCTAAACTTAACCCGAAAACTAATTCTCACCCTAACCCTAAGCCTAACCCTCACCCTAACCCTAACCCTCGCCCTCATCCTCACCCTCAGCCTAACCCTAAGCCTAAGCCTAACCCTAACCCTCACACTCACCCTAACACTAACCCTAATCCAAACCCTCACCCAATCCCTAACCCTAACCCTAAACCTCACCCAAACGCTAACCCTAACCCTCACCCTCACCTTTGCCCTCAACATAACCCTAAGCCTAACCCTAACCCTAACCCTCACACTCACCCTAACACTAACCCTAATCCTAATCCTAACCCTAACCCTAACCCTCACACTCACCCTAACACTCACCTTAAGCCTAACCATAAAATTAATCCTAACCCTAACCCTAACACTAAACCTCACCGTAACACTAAATCTAACCATCCCCCTAAGCCTAAACCTCACACTAATACTAATCCTAAACCTTAACCTCACCCTAGCCCTCACCCTAACCCTAACCCTCAACCTTACCCAAGACCTCACACTAACCCTAACACTAATCCTCAATCTAACCCTCACCCTCACCCTAACCCTAACACTATCAATCACCCTAACCCTAACCCTCACCCTTACCGTAAACCTCACACTCAGCCTAACCATCACCTTTACTCTTACCATCATGCCAACCCTAACACTCACCCTAACCCTAACCCTGACCCTAACCCTAACTCTACCCCTAAACTTCACCCTCAACCTAACCCTAACTCTAACACTAACCCTAACACTAAAACTCACCCTAACACTAACCCTAACCCTCCGCCTCAACCTCATGCTCAGCCTAACCCTAAGCCTAAGCCTAACCCTTACCCTAACCCTCACCCTCACCCTAACCCTAATCCTAACCCTAACCCTCATCCTAACTCTCACTCTAACCCTAAACCTAACCATAACCCTAACCCTAATCCTCACCCACACCCTCACCCTCAGCCTAACCCTAAGCCTAAGCCTAAGCCTAACCCTAACCCTAACACTCACCCTCACCTTAAAACTAATCCTAACCCTAACCCTAACCCTAAACCTCAACCTAACCCTCACCCTAACCTTAAACCTAACACCAACCCTAACATTAACCCTCCAAGTAACCCTAAATCTAACCCTAAACCTCACCGTCATCCTAAACCTAATCCTACCCTAACCCTAAACCACACCCTAAACCTAACCGTATCCCTCACCCTCACCCTCACCCTCACCCTCACCATAACTCTAATCCTAACCCTAACTATAATACTAATCCTAAATTTAAACGTAACCCTAACCCTAATCCTACAATTCACCCTCACTCTATTCCTAACCCTAACCCTCACCCTCAACCTAACCCTAACCCTCAAACTCACTGAAACCCTAACCCTCATCCTAACCCTCACCCTAACCCTAACCCTAATTCTAAACCTAACCCTAACACTAACCCTAACACTCACCCTCAACGTAGCCCTCACCCCAACCCTAATCCTAATCCTAACCCTCACCCTCACACTCACCTGCACATTCACCCTCACCATAACTCTAAATTTAACCCTAATGCTAACCCTAAACCTAACCCTAATCCTAACACTAACCATAACCCTCACACTAACCCTCCCCCTAAACCTATATTTAACCCTAAACCTCACCCTCACACTCACCCTAACCCTAACCCTAATCCCCACCCTAAACGTAACCCTAACCCTCACCCTCAACCTCAAGGGAATTCTAACCCTAAAACTAACAATAACATTAACCTTATCCCTAATCCTCACCCCCACCCTCATCCTCAGCCTAACCCTAAGTCTAAGCCTAACCCTCACCCTAACCTTCACACTCACCCTAATCCTAAACCTAATCCCAAACCTAAGCCTATCCCTAAATCTCATCCTAAATCTAACCCTATCACGAACCATAACTCTCACCCTCACCCTCAACCTCACAGTAACTATAACCTTAACCCTAACAATAAGACTAACACTCTACCATGACCATAACCATAACCATAACCCTCACCGTTAGCCTCACCCTCACCACAAACAACACTAACCATAACACTAAAAATAACCCTAACCCTAACCCTAACCCTAATCCTCACCCCCACCATCACCCTCAGCCTTACCCTATCACTAACCCGAAACCTAACCCTAACCCTCACTGTAACCCTAACCCTAAACCTAACCCTAACCCTAACCCTAAACCAAACCCTAAACCTAACACTAAACCTAACCCTAATCCTCACCCTCACACTCACTCTAACCCAATCCCTAACCCTAACCCTCACCTAACCCTAAGACTAATCCTAACCCTAACCCTAACACTCACACTCACTCACCCTAACCCAAATCCTAAACTTTACCCTATCCTTAACCCTAAACCTCACCCTAACCCTCACCCTAGCCCTCACCCTAAACCTAATCCTAACCCTCACCCTAACAATAAACCTAACCATCACCCTAAACCTTACACTCACCCTCAACCTCATGCTCATCCTAACCCTAAGCTTAAGCTTAAACCTTATCCTAACCCTCACCCTCACCCTAGCCCTCACCCTAACCCTAATCCGAAACCTAACCCTCACCCTAACCCTAACCATCACCATAACCCTAACCCTAATCCTCACCCCTACACTCACCCTCAGTCTAACCCTAAGCCTAACCCTAAGCCTAACCCTAACCCTAAACCTCTCCCTAACCCTAACCCTCACCCTCAACCTCAACCTCACCATAACTCTAACCCTAACCCTAACAATAAGAATAATCTTAACCCTAACCATAACCAGAACCCTCACTGTCAGCCTCACCCTCATCACAAACTTAAGACTAACCACAACAGTAACAATAATCCTAACCCTAACCCTAACCATAATCCTCACCCCCACAATCACCCTCAGCCTAACCCTAACACTAATCTTAATCCTAGCCCTAACCCTCACCTTAACACTAACACTAACACTAACCCTAAACCAAACCCTAAACCTAAACCTAAACCTAACCCTAATCCTCAGCCTCAACCTCACATTAACCCTAAACCTAACCCTATCCTTAACCCTAACCCACACCCTAACCCTCACCCTAACCCTAACCTCACCCTCACCTTCCCCCTCAGCCTAACCCAAAGACTAAGCCTTACCCTAAACCTAACCCCCACACTCAAGCTAACCCTTACACTAATCCTAATCCTAACCCTCAGCCTAACCCTCACCCTCACCCTCAACCTAACCCTAACACTAACCCTAACCCTAAACCTCACCCTAACCCTCCCCCTAACCCTAACTCTAACCCCAAAACTCACCCTCACCTAACCCTAACCCTAACCCTAATCCTAAACCTCACCCTAACCCTAACCCTCACCCTCAACCTCAACCTCAACCTCACCATAATTCTAACCCTAACCCTAACAATAAGAATAATCTTAACCCTAACGATAACCAGAACCCTCACTGTCAGCCTCACCCTCATCACAAACTTAACACTAACCATAACAGTAACAATAATCCTAACCCTAACCCTAACCCTAATCCTCACCCCCACACTCACCCTCAGCCTAACCCTAACACTAACCTTAATCCTAATCCTAACCCTCACCTTAACACTAACCCTAACACTAACACTAACACTAACCCTAAACCAAACCCTAAACCTAAACCTCACCCTAACCCTTATTCTCAGCCTCACCCTCACATTAACCCTAACCCTAACTCTATCCTTAACCCTAACCCTCACCCTAACCCTCACCCTAGCCATCACCCTAAACTTAATCCTAACCCTAAACTTCATTCTAACCCTCACCCTAACCCTAACCCTAACCCGAACCCTAACCCTAACCCTCACCCTCACCCTGTCTCTAACCATAACACTAACCCTAAACCTCACCCTCACCGTAATCTTAAATCTAACCTTAACCCTAAACCTAAACCTCCTCAACATCACCCTCACCATAACCGTAACCCTAACTCTAACAATAACCCTAACCCTAACCCTAAACCTAACCCTCACCCTAATCATAACACTCACCCTAAACCTAATCCTCACCCTAACATTTACCCTCACCCTTACACTCACCCTAATCCTAACACTAATCCTCACACTAACCCTAACCCTCACCCTAATCCTAAACCTCACCCGAAAACTAATCATAACCCTCACCCTTACCGAAACTCTCACCCTCAGCCTAACCCTCACCTTTACCCTCACCCTAACCCTAACCCTCACCCTAACCCTCACGCTAATGCTAACTCTACCCCTAAACCTCACCCTCACCCTAACCCTAACTCTCACCCTCACACTAAGATTTTAGCTCCCTGTAACCTTAACAATAACCAAAAACCTAACCCTAACCCTCACCCTAAACATAACCGTGACCCTAACCCTAACACTAACACTTACCCTCACCCTAACAGTAACCCTAACCCTAACTATAATCCTCACACTAACCCTAACCCTCACCCTAATCCTAAACCTAACCCTAACCCTAACCCTAACTCTAACCCTCACCCTCACCTTAGCCCTCACCCTAACCCTAAATCTAACCCTCACCCTCATCCTAACCCTAAACCTCATCCTCACCCTCAACCTAACCATAACCCTATCCATCACTCTAAACCTAATCCACATCCCCACCATCACCCTCAGCCTAAACCTAGCCTAAACCTAACCCTAACCCTAACCCTCACACTCACCCTCACCATAACCCTAATCCTAAAACTAACCCTAACCCTAACCCTAAACCTCACCCCCAACCTCACCCTAACCAAAACCCTAACCCTAACCCTAATCTGCACCCTCAACTTCACCCTCCCCGTAATTCTAACCTTAACCCTAACAATAACCCTAACCTTAACCCTCACCCTCAACCTCACACTCACCTTAAACCTAAATCTAAGCCAAATACTTACCTTCACCCTAACCCTAACCCTAACCCTAAACCTCACCTTAACCGTAACCCTAAACCTCACCCTCAGCCTCACCCTCAACTTAAACCGAACCCTAAACATAACACTAACAATAACCCTAACCCTAACCCTAATCCTTACCCTCACCCTCACCCTAACCCTAACACTAACCCTTACCTTAAACCTAACCCTCACCCTCAACATAACTCTAACCCTAACCCTAACACTAAACCTCACCCTAACGCTGACCCTAACACTCACCCTCACTCTAGCCCCCACCCTAACCCTAATCCTAACCATAAACCACATCCTAACCCTCACCCTAAGCCTAAAAGCCTAACCCTCCCCCTAACCCTAACACTCACCCTCACCCTAACCCTAACTGTAACACTAACCTTAACCCTAACCCTAACCCTCACACTAAACCTCACCCTAACTCTAACTCTAACGCTAAACCTCACCCTCACCCTTACCCTAACCCTCAACCTCACACGCACCCTCCGCCTAACACTAAGCCTAACCCTAAACCCAAACCATAACACTAACCCTAACCCTAACCCTCACGCTAAGCCTAACCCTAACCTCACCCTCACCTTAGCCCATACCCTAACCCTAAGCCTCAAGCTAACCTTCACCCTAAACCTCACTCTAACCATAACCCCAACCCTCACCCTAACACTAACCCTCACCCTCACCCTCACCCTATCTCAATCCAAACCCTAACCCTAACACTAACCCTCACACTCACCCTCACCTTAAACCTAATCCTAATCCTAACCCTAACCCTAACCCTCACCCTTACCTAAACATCACCCTAACCCTAACCCTAACATTAACCCTAACACTAACCCTAACCGTAACCCTGACCCTAAACATACGGCTCAACCTCTGCCTCACCCTCACCGCAAACTTAACCCTAACCATAACACTAACAATAACCCTAAACCTAACCCTCACTCTAACCCTATCCCTAACCCTAAAGCTAACCCTAACCCTAATCCTAACCCTAAACCTAAACCTAACCCTAACCCTAAACCTAAATCTCATTCTAAACCTCACCCTAACCCTAACCCTCACCCTAAAACTAACCCTAACCCTCAACCTCATGCTCGGCCTAACCCTAAGCCTAAGCCTAATCATAACCCTAACCCTAACCCTCATACTAACCCTCACCCTAACCATAACCCTAACACTAACCCTAACTCTAAAATTTAACCTCACCCTCACCCTCACTGTACCATTACCCTAAACCTAACCCTAAAAATAACCCTAACCCTAAACCTCACCCCCAACCTCACCCTTACCCTAACCCTAACCCTACCCATAAACCTCAGCCTAAACCTAACCGTAACCCTCACCCTCACCGTAACTTTAACCCTAATCCTAAAAATAACACTAACCCTAACCCTAACACTAACCCTCACCCTCACAATAACCCTAACACTAATCCAAAACCTCACTCTAACCCTAACCCTAACCATAACCACAAACCTCACCCTAAACCTAACCCTCACCCTCACCCTAAACTTAACCGTAACACTAACCCTAAACCTCACACTAACTCTCACCATAATGCTAAATCTAACCCTAAACCTCACCCTCACCCTAAACCTAACCCTCACTCTCAACCTCACCCTCCGCCTATCACTAAGCCTATCCCTAAGCCCAACCTTAACCCTAACACTAACCCTAACCCTAATCCTCACCCTAACCCTCACCATCACTCTAACACTAACCCCAACCCTCACCCTAACCCTAATCCTCACCCTCAACCTAACTCTAATCCTAACCCTAACCCTAACCCTCACACCTACCCTCACCTTAACCCTAATCCTAATCCTATCTTTAACCCTCATCCCCACCCTAAACCTCACCCTAAACCTAATCCTAACACTAACCCTAACCCTAACCCTCACCCTAACCCTAAATCTAACCCTAAACCTCACCATCACACTAACCCTAACCCTAAACCTAAATATCACCCTAACCCTAAAACTCATGCTAACACTTACCCTAACCCTAACCTAATCCTCACCCTATCCCTAACCCTAACACTCACCCTAACCCTTACATTAACCCTAACCATCACCCTAAACTTAAACCTCACCCTAACACTAACCCTAACCCTCACCCTCACCCTAGCCCTCACCCTAACCCTCAGCCTCATCCTCACCCTAAACCTCATACTAACCCTAACACTAATCCTCAATCTAACCCACACCCTCACCGTAACCCTTACCCTAATCCTCACCCTAAACCTAACCCTCTCCCTTACCATAACCCTTACACTTGGCCTAACCCTCACCTTTACCCTTACCTTCAACCCCACCCTAAACTTCACCCTAACCGTCATCCTCACCCTAACCCCGACCCTAAACATAACTCTACCCCTAAACCTCACCCTCACACTAACCCTAATTCTAACCATAACCCTAACACTAAAGCTCACCCTAACCCTAACCCTCACACTCACCCTCACAGTAACCGTAACCCTAACCCTAACCCTAAAAATAACCCTCACCCTAACCCTGACTCTCAACATATTACTTACCCTCACCCTAACACTAATCCTAACCCTAACACTAACCCTCACACTAACCCTAACCCTCACGCTAATTCTAAACCTCACCCTAACCCTAACCCTCAACCTAGCCCTCACACTAACCCTAATTCTAACCCTCACCATCACCCTATCCCTAATCCTCATCCACACCCTAAACCTCACACTAACACTAACCCTAATCCTCAATCTAACCCTCACACTAAGCATAAACCGAACCCTTACCCTAACCCTCACCATAACCCTAACCCTCACCCTTATCTTAACCCTCACCCTCAGCATAACCCTAATCCTCATCCACACCCTAAACCTCACACTAACCCTAACCCTCATCCTCAATCTAACGCTCACCCTAACCATTACCCGAACCCTTACCCTAAACCTCACCCTAACCGTAACCCAAACCCTAACCCTAAATCTAACCTAACCCCAAACCTAAACCTCGTCCCAAACCTAACCCTAACTTCACCCTCATCCTCACCGTAACCGTATCCCTATCCCTAACAATAACCATAACCCTAACCCTCACCCTAACCATAACCCTCACCGTAAACCAAAATCTCACCCTAACACTTACCCTCACCCCAACACTAACCCTAACCCTAACACTAACCCTCACACTAATCCGAACCCTAACCCTAAACCTAAACCTCAAACTAATGCTCACCCTCACCCTACACCTAACAATAACACTAATCCTAACCCTAATCATCAACCTAACCCCAATCCTCACCACAACCCTCACCCTCAGCCTAACTCGAAATCTAAGCCTAACCCTCACCCTAACCCTCACACTCACCCTCACCCAAAACCTAACCCTAAACCTAACACTATCCCTAAACCTCAAGCTAACCCTCACCCTCACCCTGACCTTAACACTAACCCTAACCCTAAACTTCACCCTCACCCTCACCGTAACCATATCCCTAACGCTAACAATAACCATAACCCTAACCCTCACCCTAATGATAACCCTCACCGTAAACCAAAACCTCACCCTAACACTTACCCTCACCCTAACACTAACCCTAACACTAACAATCACACTAAAAGTAACCCGAACTCTAACGTTAAACCTCCCCCATACCCTAACCATAACCCTATCCCTAACTCTAAACCTCACCCTAAACCTAACCCTCACTCTCACGCTCAACCTAACCGTAACTCTAACCCTAACCCTAACAATAACACTAACCCTTAACCTAACCCTAACCATAACCCTCACCCTCAGCCTCACCCTCTCAGCAAACTTAACCCTAACCATAGCACTAACAATAACCCTAAAACTAACCCTAACCCTAATCCTCACCCTCACCATCATCCTCAGCCTAACCCTAAGCCTAACCCTAACCCTAAACCTAACCCTCATTGTAATCCTAACCCTAACCTTAAACCTAACCCTAATCCTAACCCTAAACCTAACCCTAACTCTAACCCTAAACCTCACCCTAATCCTCAGCCTAACCCTCACCCTAACCCAAACCCTAACCCTAATCCTCACCCTAACCGTAAGCCTAATCCTAACGGTTACCCTAACCCTCACACTCACCCTCACCCTAAACCTAATCCTAAAACTATCCCTATCACTAATCTTAAACCTAACCCTAACCCTCACCCTACACTCACCCTAAACCTAACCCTAACCCTCAACCTCACCCTAGCCCTCACCATAACCCTAATTCTAACCCTCACCCTCACCCTAACACTAACCCTCATCCTCACCTTAAACCTCACGCTAACCCTAAACCGAATCCTCAATCTAACCCTCACCCTAACCCTAACCCTAAACCTTACCCTAACTCTAAACTTAACACTAACCCTCACCCTTATCTTAACCCTCACCCTCAGCCTAAACCTCACCTTTACCCTTACCAACATAATCAAACTCACCCTCAACCTAACACTAAATCTCATCCTAACCCTCACCCAAACCGTAAAACTACCGAGGACCCTAACCCTAATCCTCACCCTCAACCTCATGCTCAGCCTAACCCTAAGCCTAAGCCTTACCCTAACCCTCACCCTCACCCTAGCCGTGAGCTGAACCCTAATCCGAAATCTAACACTAATCCTGACCCTAAACCGTAACCTAACCCTCACCCGAACATTAACCCTAACACTAACCCTAACCCTAAACCTCGACCTAACCCTACGCCTAACTCTAAATCTAAACCAAAACCTCACCCTCACCCTAACCCTAATCCAAACCCTAACCATAAACCCACCCTAACCCTCACCATCACCCTCACCCTCACCATAAATCTAACCCTAACCATAACAATAACACTAATCCTAACCCTAAACCTAACCCTAACCCTAAGCCTAACCCTAATCTTAACACTCACTCTCACCCTAACCCTAATGCTAACCCTAATCCTCATCCTAACCCTCAACCTAACCCTATCCCTCACATTAACCCTAACCCTAACACTAACCCTAACCCTAACCCTCACCCTTAGCCTCACCCTAACCCTAACACTAACCCTAAACCTCGCCCTCACCCTCACCCTAAACCTGACCCTAATCCTAACTCTAAATCTAACTCTAAAACTCACCCACAACCTAGCCCTCACCCTAACCCTTATCCTAACCATAACCCTCATCCTAACCCTCCCACTAACTCTAACCCTGATGCTCAACCTAACCCTAACCCTCTCCCTCAACCTCACCCTCAGCCTAACCCTAAGCGTAAACCTAAACCTCATCCTAACCCTTACACTCACCCTCACCCTAACCCTATTCCTAACCCTATCCCAAACCCTAACCCTCTAGCTAACACTCAACCTAAACCCAACCCTAAAACTATCCCTAACCCTAAACCTCAAACTAAACCTCACCCTAACCCTAAGTCTAACCCCAAACATCACACTCAACCTAAACCTAACTCTAACCCTAACCCAAACCCTAAACCTCACACTAAACCTAAACCTAACCCTCACCCTCACCCTCACAGCAACCCAAACACTAAACCTAACCCTAACAGTAAACCTAACCCTAATCCTAACCCTCACCCTAACCATAAACCTCACCGTAACACAAACCCTCACCCTAACACTTACCCTCACCCTAACACTAACCTTAACCCTAACACTAACCATCACACTAATCCTAACCCTAACCACAACCCTAAACCTCAACCTAACCCTCACCCTCACTCTAACCCTAACACTGACCCTCACCCTAACCCTCCCACTAACCCTCCCTCTAAACCTATATCTAACCCTAAAACTCACCCTCAAACTAACCCTAACCCTAACCCTAACCCTGAACCCCAATCTAACCCTAATCTTAACCCTCACCCTCACCCTCACCCTCACCCTCAGCTTAACTCTAACCCTAACCCTAACAATAACAATAACCCTAACCCAAACCCTAAACCTAACCCTAATCCTCAGCCTTACCTTCACCCTAACCCTAACCCTAACTTTAACGGTCCCCCTAACCCTAAGCCTAACCTAACCCTAACCCTAACCCTCACACTCACCCTCACCCTAACACTAATCCTAAACCTAACACTATCCCTAACCCTAACCCTCACCCTAAGCCTCACCCTAGCCTTCACCCTAACCCTAATCCTAACCCTAAACCTCATGGTAACCCTCACCCTAACCATAACCCTAACCCTCACCCTAACCCTAACCCTAACCCTAACCTTCATGCTCGTCCTAAGCCTAAGCCTAAGCCTAAGCCTAAGCCTAAGCCTAACCCGAACCCTAACCCTAACCCTAACCCTAACACTAACCCTAACACTAACCGTAAACCTCACTCTCACCCTAACCCTAACTCTAACCCTAACCCTAAACCAAAATCTCATCCTAACCCTACCCTAGCCCTCTCCTTCACCCTCACCGTAACTGTAACCCTAAACCTAACCCTAACAATAACCCTAACCCTAACTCTCACCATTTCCATAAACCTCACCATAACACTAACCACCGCCCTAACACTAATCCTCACCCTCACACTAAACCTAAACCTAACACAAACACTCACACTAAACCAAACCATCACCCTAACCCTAAACCTCACCCTAATCCTAACCCTAACCCTCACCCTAACCCTAACCCTCATCCTTACCCTAAACATCACACTAACTGAAAACTAATCCTCAATCTAACCATCACACTCACCCTAAACCTAACCGTAACCCTCACTATAAACCTAACCCTCACTCTCAACCTCACCCTAACCCTAACTCTACCCCTAAACCTCACCCTCAGCCTAACCCTAACCCTCACCCTACCCTAACTCTACTACTAAACCTCACCCTAACTCTAACCCTCATGTTCACCCTCTCCCTCAGCGAAACCCTAAGACTAACCCTAACTCTAACACTAAACCTGACCCTAACCCTAACCCTCATGCTCACCCTCTCCCTCAGCGAAACCCTAAGCCTAACCCGAACCCTAACCCTAACCCTCACACTAACTCTAACCCTTACCCTATTCCTAATCCTAACCCTAAGCCTACCCTCACCCTCACCCTAACACTCACCTTATCCCTAACTCTAACACTAACCCTGACCCTAACCCTCACCCTAACCGTCCCCCTAACCCTAACTCTAACCCTAAACCTCAACAACACCCTAACCCTAACCCTAAACCTCACCCTAAACCTCACGCTAACCCTAAACCTCACCCTCACCCTCAACCTCACCGCAACTCTAACACTAAACCTAACAATAACACTAACCCACGACCTACCCCTAATCCTAACCCTAAACCTAACACTAACCCTAATGCTAATCCTCGACCTAAACCTCCCCCTAATCCTTAACCTAACTCTAAACCTCACCCTCAACCTAACCCTAACCCTAACACGAACCATAACACTAACCCTCGACGTAACCCTCCCCTTATCCCTAACCCTAACCCTAAACCTCACCCTCACACTAACCCTAACCCTAACCCTCACCCTAACCCTAACCCTCATCAAAACCCTAACGCTAAATCTCACCCTAACACTAATCCTAAACCTCACAGTCACCCTCACCCTCACCGTAACTCTAACCCTAACCCTAACAGTAACACTAATCCTAACCCTAACAATAACACTAATCCTAACCCTAAACTTAAACTTAATCCGAAACATAACAGTAAAACTAACCCTAAACCTAAACCTCAACCTAACCCTACTCCTCAGCCTCACCCTCACCCTAACAAAACCCTAACCCTAACCTTCACCCTAACCCTAAGTGTAACCCTAACACTAACCCTAACCTTCATATTCACCCTCACCCTAACCCTAATCCTAAACCTAACCCTATCCCTAACCCGAACCTTCACCCTAACCCTCACCCTTGCCCTCACCCTAACTCTAATCCTAAACCTAAACTTCATCCTAACCCTCACCCTAACCCTAACCTTAACCCTCACCCTAACACTAACCCGAACACTCACCCATATACTGGGCCTAAGCCTAAACCAAAGCCTAAGCCTAACCCTAACCCAAAACCTCACCATAACCCTTACCCTAATACTAACCCTAACTCTAACCCTAAACCTCACCCTTACCCTAAGCCTAATTTTAATCCTAACCCTAAATCTAAACCTCATCCTAACCCTGACCCTAACAATAACCCTAACCCTAACCTTAACCCTACCCTAACCCTACCCCTAATCCTAACACTAAACCTAACCCTAATCCTAACCTTAACCCTAAACCTAAAAAGAACTCTCACCCTAACCCTAACCTCAACCTAACACTAACCCTAAACCTCACCCTCACCTTAGCCCTCACCCTAACCCTAACCCTCATCCTCACCCTAAACCTCAAACTACCCCTAACACTAATCCTCAATCTAACCCTCACCCTCACCCTAACCCTAACCCTCACTCTTAACATAACCCTCACCCTAGGCCTAACATTCATCTTTACCCTCATCGTCACCCCCAACTTAACCCTCACCCTAACCCTAACCCTCAACCTAACCCTCACCCTAACCCTAACTCTACCCCTAAACCTCACCCTCACCCTAAGCCTAACTCTAAACCTAACCCTAACACTAAAAACCGCACCCTAACCTTATCCCTAAGCCTCACCCTCACCATAACCATAACCCTAACCCTAACCCTAATAATAACCCTAATCCTAAAACTCACCCTCACCCTAACACTAATCCTAACCCTAACCCTCAACCTAAGCTAACTCTCACCCTTCTGTAACCCTAACCCTCACCCTAACCCTAAACCTAAGCCTAACCCTCATCATAATCCTCCCCATAAACCTAACCCTAAAACTCACCCTAACCCTAACACTCACCCTCACCATCACCCTCAGCCTAACCCTAAGCATAACCCTAAACCTAAACCTAACCCTCACCCTCACCCTAACCCTAACACTAACCCAAACCCTAACCATCATCCTTACCCTCCCTCTAACCCTATATCTAACCCTAAACATCACACTCACCCTAACCCTAACCCTAACCTTAAACCCTACCCTAACCCTAACGCTAACCCTCACCTCCACCCTCACCCTCTCTGTAACTCTAACCCTAACCCTAACAATAACACTAACCCTATCCCTAATCATCACCCTAACCTTAATCTTTACCCCCACCCTCACCCTCAGCCTAAACCTAAGCCTAATCCTAACCCTCACCCTAACCCTCACACTCACCCTCACCCTAACCATAATCCTAAACCTAACCCTATCCCTAAACCTCAACCTAAACCTCACCCTCACCCTAAACCTAACACTAACCCTAGCCTTCAACCTCACCCTAACCCTCCCCTCTAACCCTAACTCTAACACTAAACCTCACCCTCACTCTAACCCTAACCCTATCCCTAACCCCAAACCTCACCCTAACCCTAATTCTCACCCTCACCCTCAACCTCACCGTAACTCTAACCCTAACCCTAACAATAACACTAGCCATAACACTAACCCTAACCCTAACCAGAACCATAACCCTCACCCTAAGCCTCAACCTCACCACAAACTTAACCGTAACCATAACACTAACTCTAACCCTAACCCTAACCATCACCCTAACACTAAACCTAACCCTAACCCTCAACTAACCCTCACCCTAACTCAAATCCTAAACCTAACCCTATCCCTAACACTAAACCTCACCCTAACCCTCACCCTAGCCCTCACCCTAAACCTAATCCGAACTCTAAACCTCATCCTAACCTTCACCCTAACCCTAACCCGAACCCAAACCCTAACCCGAACCCTAACCATTACCCACATGCTCGGCCTAAGCCTAAGCCTAAGCCTAAACCTATGCCTAACCCTATCTCTCACCCTAACCCAAACCCTAACACTACCCTAACTCTAACATTAAACCTCACCCACACCATAACCCTAACTCTAACCCTAACAATAAACTTAACCTCATCCTAAAGATAACCCTAACACTCAAAGTCACCCTAAACATAAACCTCCCCTAACCCTAACTCTCACCCTAACACTTACCCTCACCCTAACACTAATGGTAAAGCTAACACTAATGCTCACACTAACCCAAACATTACCCTAACCCTAAACCTGACTCTAACACCAACCCTAACCCTCACCCTCACCCTAGCCCTCACCCGAACCCTAACCCTCAACCTCACCATAAACCTCACACTAACCCTAACACTAATACTCAATCTAAATCTCAACCTCAGCCTAACCTAATCCTAACCCTCACCCTTACCGTAACCCTCACCCCCACCCTAACCCTCACCCTAACCCTCACCCTAACCCTAAACCTCACCCTAACCCTAACTCTACCAATAAACTTCACCCTCACCCTAACCCTAACTCTAACCCTAACCCTAACACTAAACCTCACCCTAACCCTAAACCTAACCCTCACCCTCACCCTAACCCTTATCTTCACTCTAACACTAACCCTAACCCTAACCCTCACACTAATCCTAACCCTCACCCAAACCTTAAACCAAACCCTAACCCTAACCTTAACTCTAACCCTAACCCTCACAATAAACCTCACCCTAACCCTAATTCTATCCCTCAACCCCACTGTAACCCTAACCCTCATCCTCACCCTAAACCTCACACAAACCCTAACCCTAACCCTAATCCTCAATCTAACCCTCAACCTAAATCTAACACTAAACTTTACCTTACGCCTAAACCTAACTCTAACACTCACCCTTATCTTAACCCTCACCCTCTGTATAAACTTCATCTTTACCCTTAACATCATCCTCACCCTAACCCTCACCCTAAACCTAAACCTCATGCTAACACTCACCCTAACTGTAAACCTAAACATCACCCTAACCCTAACCCTCACCCTCAACCTCACGCTCAGCCTAACCCTAAGCCTAAGCTTAAACTTTATCCTAACCCTCACCCTCACCTTAGCTCTCACCCTAACCCTAATCCTAACCCTAACCCTCATCCTAACCCTCACCCTAACCCTAACCATAACCATAAACCTAACCCTAATTCTCAAACCCACCCTCACCGTCAGCCTAACCCTAAGCCTAAGCCTAACCCTAACCCTAACCCTCAGACTCACCGTCACCCTAACCCTAACCCTAACTCTAACCCTAAACCTAACCCTAAACCTCAACCTAACCCTCACCCTAAACTTAACCGTAACACTAACCCTAACAGTAACCCTAACCCTGGAAGTAACCCTCC
>NW_027204895.1:0-19379 GCF_024711535.1 Dipodomys merriami
GTAGATAAATGTTTATTATCAGAAAAAAGTATTCTTCATAGACCTAAATAAATGGAGACACATCCTTGGATAAAAGTGGAGACCAGTTCTCATTATTTACCATTCCTAAGTTCATCTTGATAGCTAAAACCTACACTCCTTTTTGGATATTTGTTTAGACAATTTTCTCCCTTTTATGTTGGCAATAAAAGGGAATCAGATTGTTCAAAAACTCAACATACTTCCCAAACACTGCATAAGCCAGGAAAAGGCTCCTTCTGGGTACATTTCTAGGTTGGTCTACATCGCCCTACTTTGTTATGGAATTTAGTTGGAATTTTCTGCTTCCCCAAAGCAAGTCAAACTCCAACCATTCTAAGAACTCTAAAGGCTGGGACTGCTTCTCTCTTTATTTGGCAGAAGTGCTCTCCTGTCCCCACAATCATGTCAAATGAGAATACAGGGACAGACAAGAGTAATTCTATTTTACTTTTTTTTTTTTTACAACAATTCTTCTCAGGATAAATTTATAATGTCAGCCCTAAATGCAAATCACATATGTAATTACAAATTCTCTAGTAGCCTCCTAAAATGTAAGAGAAATGGTTGAAAGTATTGTTAGCAATATCAACTCAGATATTAAACATAGGTCATTTCAACATGTAATCAATAAGAAAAAAATATTGCAATATTGTATGTTCTTTTTCTGCACTAAGTCTTGACTTCTGTAAGGGTGAAGTATATAATTTCTGAGGACAAAGTTGTCACATTTTAAGAACCATAATGTGGCTGATTGTTACACATTACACAATGTAATTCTAGAATATTCTTTTATGATATTGTTTTCCCTTCAATCCAAATAGATGTCCTACATTTGCTTCTGTTTTAGCCAATGGTATTCTCTTAAGAAAAGCCAGCTGTGTAATATTGAAAATATTTTAATATACTAAATAATTGAGGCTTATTCCAAAGCTTCATTTGTCTCCAGGGCCCTGCTAACAGCTTTGCTGGGGTCTCTGGGCTCAGGTCTTGCTCTTGTTGCAACTATCATTATACATTCCCATCCAGCTAAGTGTGGCTAAAGCACAAGGAGGACTCTTTTCTGTTTTGTGTTCAGCACAGCTCAAACTGACCAGGATCTCAGTTCCACAGGCCTTTATAGACTTGCTCAAATTTATTTCTGGCTTTGTTGTTGTTTCTTTACTCAGGATGACTCTAAATATCCTTCCAGACAAAGTACCTAGAAATATTAGCACACACAATGATGTTTTTAAAACTAAGATTTTAATAGACAAATCCAATGAATTTGCAAAGAATTCCATGAACCAACCCATGTTATTTTGATGGCTACATACATCTTCTTGCATTTTTATATGAAATACATCATAAATGTCATAGTGTGGAGTTTGGCCTGAATCTTAGGTGATTTTCTTGAGTTTTCAAGCTGCAAAGCCTGCTGTGGAGATCCCTTGCACCAGGGAACTGGATAAGGAGTGGTAAGCATCAAGGCTCCATCCAGCCTGCCCTTTCCCATCCTAACTCCAATCTTTATCTTCAGTTGTTTGCCTTTCGATGCTGCTGGGTAAGATCTGGTATGGATAAATGGTTTTGGTGCCAATATTTTTTTTAAGGAAACCACCCACCTGAGGGAATTGTCTCTGTTTTGACTCAGTCTGGGTCTTTTATTTCTGTGCTTTTCATATTGAATTTTCATCCTACCATCTGTGCTGAGATGTCCATTTTTTCCCCCTTAGAGACTTACCAAGTCTAAGGGATTTTCTTGTGCAATTTCTCAAAGGAAAGCCTTACAGTACCAAATCTTTAATCTCATTTTTATTGTTTTCTGTTTTTTAAAATAATACATTCTTATTGTGGGAAAATGAAAATAAAACTAAACAGAATAAAGAAGAAAATAAAAATCACCATCATGGATAAATGGTGTTAATAATATGATTTATTTCCTTGTAAACTTTAGTAAGCATATATTTTAAACTAAATTGAAAGCACATTTTACGTGGTTTTCACCATTATGAGTTTGATCTTGAGCTCATTAAAGTTTCATTGTTATTAGTTTTAAAATTCTTTTTTTTTTCTTTTTGCCAGTCTGGGGGCTTGAACTCAGGGCCTGGGCTCTGTCCCTGAGCTCTCTCTGTGCTCAAGACTAGAGTTCTACCACTTGAGCCACAGCGCCACTTCCAGCTTTTTCTGTTTATGTGGTACTGAGGAATTGAAACTAGGGCTTCATGCATGCTAGGCAAGCACTCTACCACTAAGCCACATTCCCAGCCCAGTTTTAAAATTCTTAATTCTATACATGTCTCATAATTTCCTAATGACTCCTCTATTTCAAATGTTAACTATTTATTATTTTATTCTTCATTAAAAATTATTCTTCAGTTAATAGCCTTACACAAAATGGTGTTTCCATGGCATTTTGTGCATATATATTTCATTTTTTCTGAAAGATCTCATGCAATTGCACAAAGGAAAACAACTTCTTGTACAAATGGAAAGTGCTATCATTTCTAAGAATGGAATTACTAAGTAAATAAACTTTCTTTTCTTCTTTTTTTTTTTTTGTCGGTCTTGGGCCTTAAACTCTGGGCCTGAGTGCTGTCCCTCAGCTCTTCAGCTCAAGGCTAGCGCTCTACCACTTGAGCTACAGCGCCACTTCCGGTTTTCTGGTGGTTTATTGGAGATAGGAGTCTCACTGACTTTCCTGCCCAGGCTGGCTTTGAACCACGATCCTCAGATCTCAGCCTGCTGAATAGCTAGGATTACAGGCGAGAGCCACCACCGCCCAGCTAAGTAAGTAAACTTTCTAAATGTTTACTATATATATCAGAGAACATTTCCCTACAGAATAGCCCTAATAAAATATGTGGGTATCAATCAAAACTCATTCTTTCTGGTTTTGAGTTCAGTATTCCACAAGAGTCCTTTTCAATTGCAGTTGGTTAATAAAAAGATATCCCTCTTGTTTTTGTTAGAAGAACATAATAGGATATTATGACACACAAGCAACTTCAGGCTATTTTCTCAAAGTACCATGGACTAGCTGACTCAGAAACAACAGACTTTTATTTCTCATAGTACTAGAGACTGGAAGTCTAAAAGTAGGACAGCAGTATGGTTGGTTTTGGGTGATCTCTTATTCTTAGGTGGTAGAGTTTCTCCTCACATTATTTTCCTATGGTAGAAAAAGAACATGATAAAGAAAGAGACAAAAGAGTATGAGAGGATTCTGAGGGGTTCTTTTTATGAGGACATTAATCTTATTGATGAGAGTTCTTTCCTTATAATCTAATTATCTCCCAAGCGTTCATTTTCTAGTACTGCACATAGAACATTGAGGGTTAGGGGCTCAATATATACACTTTCAAGAGACACAGATATTCAGCCTACAACAATTTTTACACCATTTTTTTCTTCTGAGGTTGTTAAAATTTGAAGATTTTTCTCACAAGAACAATGTATGGATTAAATTAGCAAAGTATTGGTCTACTACATTTATTGTGAATAAAAATGACTCCATTTCTTTTGTCTTTTAATTTTGGGTTGTTTGTGTCTTTTTTATTTGTGTGAATGTGTTTATAGGGGTTTGCCCATAAGCTCTCTTTTAATCTCTATTTATTTTACCACTATAGGCAGACTTATAAGACACAGATGACTTCTATTGTACTGAAAACTCATGAACTTATAGCTCATAGCTAGAGAGAGAGGAGGAGGAGGAGAAGGGAGAGAGAAGGAGAGAGAGAAAGAGTCAGAGAAAGAGAATGAGAGAGGTATTTTGAAAATATATATGATATATATATATATATATTTGAAAATGTATGCTAGATAGCTGTCAAACTAACAAGGAAAAGAATAAATTCCATCAAGTTTTATAAGAAATCGTCTGTTTTAACTAAAAGAGACAAAGAAAGTATAAAATTAAGAGCCACTAGAATTCCTAAGTTGGTTTAAGCAAGAAGTAGAAAAGATTACTCAATGAAAACAAGGGCTAGGCTAGGAATGTGGCCTAATAGTAGCTTGCTTGCCTAGCATGCAAGAGGCCCTGGGTTTAATTCCTCACCGTCACATAAACAAAATAATAATAAAATTATAAACTAACAATGAGATATACAAGACATTATGTTAAAAATGAACTTTACAAGTTTGGGGGGTGGGAAGAGTTGTGGAAATGGGGAGGAAAGGGATGGTAAGGGAAAACAAAAGAGGGGGTAACAATGCTTGATAGGAAATTGACTCATTACCTTGCTCATGTAATTGTAACCCCTCTGTACAGGATCTTTACAAAAATATATATTAAAAAAAAAAAACAGAGCAAGGGCTAGTTCTTATAGAAAGGGAAAAACCATGCAGAGTGAAGAGCGAAGAGCCCGAGGATTGTCAAGAGCTACTGGCAAGGCAGGGAGGGGGAACAGCTTCTTTCAGTCCTGTGAGCCTTAATGTAGGGAATGGGAACATGTTCCTAGATATATTTCAAGATTTCTAGGAACCAATGACTGTTCTTTGAACCTCTTGAACAGGAAGGTATAGTGCAGATATCCTATACTTCTCTTGTGATTATTAATTGGGTGTACTAGCTAGTAGTACATACCAGTCTGACTGGGCCTCATAGTATCCAAGTGTTTGGCCAAACATTCTGAATATTTCTGGGAAGATATTTTTGGATGAGTTTAATATTTATATTGACAGATTGAGTGAAGCAGTTTGGCCTCTCTGATATCAGCAGTGTGAAGCAGTTCGGCCTCTCTGATGTCAGCAGTTCTCATCAAATCGACAGAGTGTCAGAAATGTTCCCCTGAACTTCAGCTTTTGAAACACTGGCCTTTCCTGAGTCTCAAGTAGACCTCCATCAAACCGGAACTGCAACAGTGCCTTTGGCCTTGGTTCTCCCAGATTCCCAGCTTGCTGCCTAGAGACCTGAGTGCTTATGAATCTCTATAATTAGAGAAGATAATTTCTTATACTCTTTTATTTTCTCCACACAAATGCAACACACACACACACACACACACACACACACACACACATCTTATTAATTACCTTTCTCTGGAGAGCCCTGATTAATACAAAAGGAATAGAAAAAGTATCTCTATTTCACTGATCTTCCTTGAACAACTGCATTCAAGGAGCTACGTACCTACGCATCTGTACTTGAGAACCCTCATTGGAGTCTAAGTCTGACTTAGAGGACTTAAAGGACAAGGTAAGAGAACAACTTGTCCAGAGGAATTTTGGAAGGGGTTCAGTCTTTTTTGTGTTTGTTTGTTTGTTTATGTGACAAGTAGGTGAGAGAAACAATTTAAGAGGAGGAAGTACTTATTTGAGACCACAGTTTCAGAGGCTGCAGTCCATGGGTGTTGGATTCATTATTTTACGCCTGTGGTGAGGCAGAATATCTTGGCAGAAGAAAGTGGTGGCTCAGAGCTGATCAACTCGTTGCAGCCAGAGACAAAAACAGAAAGAGAAGAGTCTGCAACAAGATATAGCCCTCAAGCTCAGCGCTCAATGATCTTCTTCCTCAAACAAAACCCTGCCTCTAAAAGATTTCATCACTTCTCAATAAGGCCATCAAAACATGAATCTAACAGTGGACTAGTCCATTGCGGTCAGACCTCTCAATGACTGGATCCACCACTGGACATCCTGCCTTTAATGAATGAGGCTTTGGTTGGCATGTATGTCATGGCTAAAGCATAACAAGGCTGAATGTATTTTACATGTAAGAAAGAATACAAATAATTTTGGTGACACATTGTTTAACTCTCTTTGTAACTCAAGGTGTCTATGGATTTGTGATTTTTTTTATTACCGGTAGAATGTAGCAAAACCAAGTCTGCATAACTCTCAAGACTAAGATATCAAATTGATGAATCATCCATCTTGTTTGCCAAAAGTTTCCTGTTTTTTTTTCTTTTCGTTGCCCTGCCATCATGTGACAAGTCTTGACTTCCCAGGGTCTGTCAGCTTCTGAGGGGGTCAATATGCAATTTCTCTGGCCAAGAGCCTCAAATGAAATTCCAGATAACAAAAAAAATCTATCAAGTATCTTGAGTGAAGAGATTACCAGATCATGTGTATTCGACTATTGAAGACAAAGACATTGCAATAATATAGCTATAACTTCTGTGACCTGTCTGGATTAATGACCTACAGAATCTATGAGGAAAAACTTTAAAAGGTCATTGTGTGTCATTTAAAAATCTGAAGTATTTGTTATATAGTTATACAAATAGAGTATCTTTCACAGTCAACAATGGCTAATTCCAAACATATGATTGCATTTTTATAATCTATGGAACGTCTTGTCAATTTCACTTTCCACATTTCTTATGCATTCTTCTATACTGAAAATTCTCTTTCTTACTATGACAGCTTGTATTTATATATGCTTCCCGTTTGGAGTGGCTACTTTCTAAGTGATCATCAGTTTTCAATATCAAATCCAGATGATGTCGACTATGGTCAAGTAGTTCATGCCAATAATCTCATCTACTCAGTAACCAAGAGGAATAGAGTTGAAAGCAAGTCAAGCAAGAAGGCAGTTAATAAACTGGACTTAGTGGTATGTGCTGAAAATTCAACTAAGCAGAATGTGACAGTTAGGAATATCTAAGTCTAAGGCTTTTCTCAGCCAAAATATGAGGACAATAATTTTGAACTAACTAAAATAAAAGTGCTAGGATTCATGGCTAAAGTTGTATAGTGTCTGCCTACCAAGTATAAGTTCCAAATTCAGACCCCAGTATAGCCAAAAAGAATATATATATATATATATATATATATATATATATATATATATATATATACATATAAGGTTATATACCTAGTTTCATATAACTGACATTTTCTTATTAAGATAACACTAATACATTAAGTTTCCCACCTACTTTTGCAGTCTCTACTAGTTTCATATCCTGACTCTAAATACATTCATCTTTCCTACCTGGCTTCCACAGTTTTATTTCTAAAATTATCTTTGATAGGTATATTATTTTTTCTGTTTTATATATTAGATTATTGTTTTAATCTTCTTGACTCTTCCCATGTTCTGTATATTCCTTTCTTTCATTCACCAGAATAAGCTGCTTATTCTTTACAGAAAAACCAGGACCTGAGAGCAAGCCAATCACAAAGCACAGATGGCACTTGGGTTCCTAACTCCAATGGGAAAGGAGTTAAGGACTTAGGTTATATAAATGTCTGCCACATCAGATCTTGCCCAGTATGGAACTAGTGGAAGACCAGGGAAAGAAGATGGCCTGGGTCAGCAAAATGACTATCAGGAATGATACCTGTCTTGTTTACCTCCAACCACAGCATCTATACTTTGTTCAAGGGCTATCTTATAAGTCCCTAGGAGAAGAGTTGAGCAAAATATCTCTGCATTTGAGATCTCTCCTAGGCAGAGTAACACATAAGCATCCCTGATCCTTCTACTTTAAAGTAGAGATGAGATCTAAAGCTCAGCACCCTCCTCTTCCACTATTTATAATGCAAATAGGACCAATAAGTAATTTGGAAGAGTCAAAACAAATAAACAGAAAAAGGTCAACAGAGTTTACCATGCTGACAGCAAGAGTCCAAGGCTGGGGACACCATGAATCACTTAAGTTCACCAACATATTTCTTATTTATGCTTCCTTTCTCAAACATTCAAGTAAGGTTAGATCTCTGCATTTCCAATGATCATAGCATCATGTGTCTCCCTGAAAGTCACCAATCACAATCTTCTGTACTTCTTAAGTGGCCAACATCTTTATTTATTCAGTCTCAACTTTTGAGAATATATAGTTTCCCTTATGTTCTAGTGTTTAATTAACTATTGGGAAAATCTAATATAGATATTGTCTCCTAATTCACTGTAATAGTTAATTTATTCTATTTTCATTTTAACTCTTACCTATTTGGGGTAAACAACTAAGAGAAACGTGGTAACTCTTCCATTAGATATGTGTTCTTTACTTTTCCCCTTACTTAACTCTAGGGAAAAATTAAAAGTTGAGAATTAAAATTTTGGCTTCTTAAAATATCCCGCTGTGTACCCACATTTGTCATGACTGTTATAACTCTGATATAGATTGAATATATTATATGAAAAATTTCTTGACAAATAAATGCTTTCTCTTTTCAAAATAATCTTTCCATCTCAGAAGTTTAAAGGTACTACTCCTTTCCCAGCTGCCTTTACTGTTCTATCTTAGCCTGTCTTGTATTGTTTCAACACTGCAAGACCTAATTTGCACTGAACCTGAATTCATTCCTCTTGCCTGAGCCTCCAGTGTTGGGACTTCTAGCATGTCCCACCACATCCAGCTAATTTCCTCTGTTTTAAACATCTCTTGATTACCATAATCATAATAAGAAAACAAGGTTGGTACATCATTACTAATTAAACTCAGATTTTATTCATATTTCACGAGCTTTTTAGTAATGCCATTTTTCTCCAAATTCTACTTCTTCATTGTATCCCCTTAGTCCCTGACAGTTTCTCAGTCTTCCTCTGTTTTGTATAATCTTGACAGTTTTAGAGGACACTGGTAATTTATAGACTGTCCCTCAGTTAGTATTTGTCTGACAGTTAGATTGGAGACATGACTTATTACTGGTGATGGTAATCTTTATCATCAGGCAAAGTACCATTGGCCACTTTTTCCATTCTGGAGTTTCTCCTTCTTTCCCGGCTTCCTCTTCCATAGTTTGTTGTTTGAAAGAAATCATTTTAAAAAGTCGATAATTACTATTGGGAGAAGAGATTAACCATGGCTGCCTTGAAAGGAAATGTTTTTCACATACACTTGTATTTTGAGATTTCTTTAATTTGTACTTGACTTGTGAATTTTTGACTGTCTAGTCTCTTCAAATTTTGTTGACTCATAGTATTTTATTTTTAGTACTCTGTTTTTATAGTTGGATTTTTATGTGTCCTTATTTGCCTTTTATCAAAGGGATTTCTAAAGACTCTTCGTTAGCTAATTTCTAAGGGATGCTGTTAGCTTCTAATATACTTATCAGAAATGCAGACCCTAACATAGCGTATCAGCCCTGGGAGTGGCAGGGAGTTGGCCTGTGTATTAGTGGAACACTCGGCTGCCTTTTGCTTGACAGATTAGTTCTCTGGATGGCACAGGCCTATCTCACATATCATTGAAGTGGAAGGGAGCACTTTAAACCTCTTCTGGCAGAGCAAGTCATTCCTAAGTTAAGAATGTGACCTAAAAAGAAATCTCTATTTTTTAATACCATAATCTTTTTCAAATTTTAATAGCTACCATTTGTGTACTTGGCATTATCCTGGATGCTCTATGTGAAACATCTTATTTTTATCTTCCTAGAATTCCTGAGGACAAGCTTTGTTCTTCCCATTTTACAGATGACAGACCAAAGTTCAGTGAAAGATTGTCTGATCACCTAAGGAATGGCAGACATAGAAAAGAAATTCATCTGCCTTCTAAACCTCAGCTGTCCTCAGTGTTCCAAAAAGAACAGTCAGTCCCTGGCAGTGTGTTTTTATGCTTCCTAGCCTTCCAGTAGCTTGCCTAAATGTTACTTATTTAGGTTCATAATCAAATAGCCTATTGTAACTACTCTCTTTTTCCTACCTAAGTAGCATGGAATCAGGAAAAGGTTGTCTATGCACATCAAAGAAGACAAAGTGGAAGGTGGAAGTAGAGAAGTCACAATGTAAAATTAATAGGAAGGAAGAAAGCCTCCCTTAGATGAACCCAACTCAATACATCAGCCCTAATCTACATGGACTCTTGGGGAGATACTTGGGTAAACTGGATAGCATATACATACAGGAACTTTAATGCCATGATCCATATAAAAATGATAGTTGATAAGAATCTAAGTGTCTAGCCCATGAGGTTTGTCATGTTAACAAGTAGTACAGAGAGCTATCTACATTGACCTTTACACACCATGTGCTGCCCCTGAGTCAGTGAACCAATTGGAAGGAAGATTCTTTTTTAGCTAGAAAACTGTGTTTCAAAACATTCAATGAATTTCATACAATTTTCAATTTGTTGCAAGTCTACAAATGAGATATTTTATTATTTTAGAATTAGTCTACTGACATGTATGTACATTTAAAGACACTTCACAGGCCTTTCAAAAAATTACCAAACATTCTCTTGACATGTCAAGAGATTTCTAATATTATTATCTTAATAATTGACTACATAAAGTGATTACAAGATTATTTTCTTTTGGTTAGTTCAACTAGTGTTTGTAGAGTACGATGGAAAGATCAGAATAGACCATTTTGTTGTTGTTTTTCCCCAAACTTGACATTTAGTGCCCAAAGTATGTTTGAATCCTGACCTATAAAATGCATTTGAAGCTAATAGTTTATAGAATTAAAAGAAATCATAACCATACATACATACATACATATATACATATATTACCTTTTATCTAGTGAAGTATCTTGAAACTTGGTATTTGTTGAAATGCAATTTGGGCATTCAGGCACACATGATCTAATTTGGTAGTATTACAAGTTATGCCAAATGTCTTGGGTGCAGTCTCTCTCATTCTGCAAAGCTTGTGAGGAGAATTCTAGCAGGCATTGAGAGTGCTAAAGTATTTTAAATCTTAGTACCAAACTTTAAAATTTGTGAGGCTTGTTTATGAAGGTAGGTAAACTAGTACTGTATTTAGATTATGGACTCTGATGTTAAACTCAGCCTTAGGCATTTTTATTATATCTCAAATTGCCACAAATCAAAAAAGATAAACCGTTATTTCTTGTAAGACAGTTGCTAGTAAAAATTGTTCTGCACTTTCATTTATTTTTACTTTAAAAGCTAAAGCCAAGCCAGTAAGGGGCAGACAAGATGAGTAACATCAAATCGAGGTAAACACTGGGTTAGTAAAGGACAGCGTTGTGAAACACACCAGAAAGATCTTTATCGTGCCTGTCATCCTCACGTACTCCATGCTCCCCCAAAAACATCTTGCTTCTCTTGTCTTAGGGAGACCCACTCTATGAAATAGGTACTATGAAAGGAACTATTTCTGCGTACTTGTCTTCTGAAAATGTGTTTCATGTGAAATGTGTTTCTTTTGCTCATTTCCAGCTGATAGACATATGAAAGATATTCAGGAGGTCTTAGCTAAACATTGAGTTTTCTTTCATTGATACTATACTACAAGTTAAAAAGAAAAACCTCAAGGTTCTGATTTGACAAATATCTTATTGATCAGTTTGTGTAACTATTATATGACTTTGTTATGCCATGCCAGTGGCAGGAAATATTTAATTTATAGAATGATAAAATAGTATGTGATAAATGAATTGCACTATTGACAAATGTAAGATATTTTTATGATTGTTTTCTGAGAAATATTCTGCTACATAACATAGGGGTAACTTGGAACTTACTATGTAGCTCAGACTGACCTCAAACTTGTGATTCTCCAGCCTCAGGCCCCAAGGTGCTGGGATTACAGGTGTGTGCAATGCCCTGGTATGGGCGGCTGCTTCTTCTTCTTCTTTCTTTCTTTCTTTCTTTCTTTCTTTCTTTCTTTCTTTCTTTCTTTCTTTCTTTCTTTCTTTCTTCTTCTTCTTCTTCTTCTTCTTCTTCTTCTTCTTCTTCTTCTTCTCCTCCTCCTCCTCCTCCTCCTCCTCCTCCTCCTCCTCCTCCTCCTCCTCCTCCTCCTCCTCCTCCTCCTCCTCCTCCTCCTCCTCCTCCTCCTCCTCCCCTTCCTCCTCCTCCTCTTAAATATTTGTTAGTGTATAAAACCAAGGAGATAAAGAATATTGGGCTATGTTTAAGGCACATCTGTATTTTGTATAAAGTATATTAAATAAAGCAAATACTCCATATATAAATCATGCAAATTTCTATGAAAGGCATGTGACTAATGGACAGATAAATGATAAGGACCAGTTCTTATTTTTTCTTCTTTTTTCCCACATGAGCCAATTCCATGTTTGAACTCATTAGTCCAAAGCCAACCTTTCTCAGCTAACAATTGGTGATCCCATTCATATTCATGGTGTACAGATAAAAAGAAAACATTGGTATTCTGTGCTACCTGTTCCTGAAAATTTATCCTGGAGAGATTATCACAAAAGTCTTCCTTCATCTCCCATATCATTGAAGACTTTAGAAATAGCAATGACCATTTCTTTGATTATGAACTTGAAACAAATTCTAAGTGAATACTGGCTTCCCTAACCTGGCTTAGATGTATTCAGACAAGACAGAACTTAATTGTTTAAGGTCTAATTAACTTTATTATTTAATATTTTCTTCTATATGTTGTTGGCAAATGAAGTGAGAAACTATTTCAATTGTCTCTGTTCTGATTTTTGAAATCACATTAATTTATTTCTGAAACATTGATGCTGAGAAGACCTGAAGAGTAGACCTTGGAATCAGAAAAAGTAAACCTGTAAATTTATGCATGTCATTTAATAGGTACCTAGAATGTGGTAAGTTTAAGACACCCACATCAGCAATGTCATCTCTGAACACTGAAAGTAACCAGAGTTTCTCAGTGTTCTCTATGTCAACAGGGTAAACAAACTCAAACATCTGTTGAGAGAAAACAGTTTCCTTACAAATGCATAACTATGGAAACAAAATCACTGGACAGAAAAATGATAGGATCTAAGGATTCTGGGACATGTGGACTAGATATCCTGGTCCCACTGCTTAATGGCCAAGATGACTGATTTCTTGCAGAACTTGATGGCTTCTCAATCTTTCTCTCTATGTGTATGACTACATTCCATGCAAAAGGCATTTAGCTCACCATTAAATATAATCTAAAAGGAATGCATGACTATCAGAGCTGCGAATGAGCTGTGACCAAAAAAAGGAAGATTAGAGGCATACAAATAAAATTTTTACGTGCTATATTGACATGATGAGAATTCCTATTTTTGACTATCATAAATTCTATCTTCTCAACCCTCTTTACCAGATTATGTCTCATAAAGTTGAGCTGAGGGAAAGGGAAGATCAGCAGGTCCTAGCTATTTATTTTCACTACCTTCTTCCAAATCTCTCCCAGATCTGATGTTGCAACCAGCTTCAGCTTCCCTGGTATCTGACCTCCAGTACCTTCCTTCTGCCATAACTGTCTTCTGCATTTGTTGGTAGAAACATAATCAAAATTTATCACACTAGATAAAGGATCAGCATATTTTCTGGAAAGTTCTCTATTGTGGGCCAAGAGTTACAGCCATGGAAATTGTGTAGGTATTTATTTCTATCATAAGAAAGAGAAGAAAAATTGTGCATACTCTTTAGTTGACAAAAACTTAAATATAATCATAGTCAACAAGAACTATAATATTTAAGCTTTTTGAGTAATACTTGATTATATTTGTAATACATGTATTTTAATGAGAAAATATGACTCTTTTGGGGTAAGGGAAGAGTATAACATTTTGCTTAACTATAGTCCAAAGTTAGTATTCTCCATCATTAAAATAAATTACAAAATTTATTTATCTGTTAATGTTCTATGTAATGAGATTTTATGTATTACATCATTCAGAGTGTTTTTTCACACAGTTAACATTACCAAATTCTGCTACCAATTTCCTACCATATGATTTTAATCATATTTAAAACTCAAAATACATTAACAAAATTCTATTAAATTCTGCTTTTGATATCTGGCATTTAGCATGTCATTACACTTTATACTATTCACTTCCATTTGCAGATTAGGGAAAGTTTCTCAATTGCTCAGTCCAATGGATTTTGAAATATGAAATTTTCTTTCCACTTTCCTGGAGATCTGAAAACTGCTGTTGGAACTGTAGCTCGAATTCAGAAAATATAGGCGCTGCAAAATTCCTTTGGAGGTGGAGAATTTGACTCCTGTTTCAACTTTTACCAGCATGTGATTTATAATCGATAGTCTAGGGAACATTAGTTACAAAAATGACTGTGTTGTAGTAAGGTTTCATATACAAACCCTATATTGTCTTGTAATTTTAGGCTGAATTCATTAAGAAACAATAAGATGCATTGTTTTCACAGGTTGACATATTACATTAAATCCCCTTCGTACAATTATTTAAATATAATAAAAATAGATAAAATTGTAAGGACTGTAGGAAAAACTAATTTCTAAAGCAATATAGTATTCAGTAATACTGATCAAGGGCAGTCTTTGCTTAAAATATTTTTTTTTATCAAAATTGTAAATTTGTGCAACTCAGTCATTTTCGGCTCTACTCTATAGTTCCCACTGTTAGTTTTTTACAAAAATTATTATTTTGTTGTTGTACAAAGGGGTTACAATCTTTATGAGTAAGGTCATGAGTACATTGCATCTTGATCGATGGTACTCTTTCCATAGTTCTCCTTCATCTTTAATTAAATATAATGATTTCGTTTGTTTATCCATCCTCACTCTATTCTTGCATCTTCCATACCACCCCAAACATGTTTTCACAACATTAGTTTTAACACATCTTAGCAGATCTCATTTTAGACAGTATTGAATTAGTGCTCTCTCAACTTCTTTCAAAAAGATTCTTGCCTATAATTATTCCAGAGACATTTCATAGAACCTAATTCTTCAGACCTGTCAAACTTAGCATTGATTCTTCCAGTAAATAACACCTATGCTAATTCACCCACAATAAAAATTATTAAAAATAATTTATTTTCAAATAGATATGATTTTGCTTCTGTAGTCAAATAAGATTTAATTAAGTCCCCATTCTTCAATGGGTTTCCTGGCTTGAAAAGCAAAGGAGCAACTTGCTTACTTAGTTTGGTTATAGCCTAATCTTCACCTTTTGTTTTGTGAAAAAACTGTTCTGGGATGAGATAATCCACATTAATGTTTTGAGCTCTTCTGAACCATTGCTTTTCTCTTAATTAAAAAATCTGTATCACATGCATAGTGTGGTCATGCTCATGTGTAGTGTATCCTTTTTAACAGACATAGGGTTTATTTTTATAACAAACATAATTTTCATTACCTAATAATAAAATAATCAACAATGCCTTGAAAGTACAATTTTTTTGTCCAGTTTTCTCTTCTTTTTAATTTTGGCGTGATGGATAGACACTAGTAATTCATAAGATCATGTGGCATAGTGGCTTGCATGGCACTTGAAATGCTGCAGAGTCATAATTGCTTTGCTGTGGTTTGTAGAGCACTAGAGAGTGTGAAGTGATGCTCGTGTCACATAGTGTCACAGTTGCAGCTACTTATCATTGGCAGTATAGCACAAAACCCATAAACACAGTACATAAATAGGTGCATACAAGATAGCCAAGTTCTAATATTATTTTCTTTGTAGATATTGAAAGTTGAGGCTAATATAATTTTATGTGTTATGGAATACTATTTCCCTGTTTCACACTAACTATTCTTTATGTATATATATATATGTTTTTTATTGTAAAAATACTGTATAGCGGGCTTACAGTTACATTAATAAGGTAATGAGTACATTTCTTATTGAGCATTGTTACCTCCTCATTTGTTTTTCCCCTTCCATCCTTTCCCTCCCCACCTCCCCAACTCTCCCCACCTTGAAGTTATAAAGTTCATTTTCAACATAGTTCCTTGTACATGTCATTGATACAATGGCTCAACCTGTATCCTTATTTAAGCATTTTGTTATTTCGCTTCCTCTTATAAATTATAAAAATGTATATACAAGATGCAGGGCACTGGAATCAAGTACAGTAAAAACAGGGGTTATATCACACTAACTATTCTTGTCATTTCTCCCTACCACTGACCAAAAACCAGGAGAGTGAGAAGTGTCACTCTAATAAGCTTATTTCTTGTCATCATAAAATAGATCAATTTTTATCTCTTGAATATCTTTAATGTTGTACTGAGAATATGAAGGAAAAATGTGGAAGAAAGAATGAGTTTCTGCACTTTCAAATCAAATCTAGGGTAGATGTTTTAGGATTGTTGGTAAGAATGTTTATAGACTTCTTATCAAAACTTCAATTTAAAAGCTTCAACTATCTGGGCGTGGTGGCTCATGTATGTAATCCTAGCTGATCACATCTGAGAACAGAGGATCTCAGTTCAAAGCCAGCTCGGGCAGGAAAGGCTGTGAGACCCTTATCTCCAATAAACCACTCAGTAAACTGGAAGTAGTGCTGTGGCTCAAGTGGTAGAGTGCTAGCCTTGAGCTGAAGAGCGGAGGGACAGCACGCAGGCCCAGAGTTAACTAGAAAGCAAGCACAATTTTGGAAAGTTTTTCAAATATCTGGGCTACTCAATGATACTCATGTCCACATGATTAGTGTAAATTTTTGTTCATGTATTATATGTAAACCACCTCTTTCTTCTTCTGAACACCACCCTTTAGAAGGGTAAGTCTTAAAGAACTGAAAATTAGGAAAGCTTAAGGAATTAAACTTAGTTTAAGACACTTGTACCTATTAGGATGTTTGGGCGATGACCTACACTCAATTAGTTGGCTGAAAGGTCAGATTCTCCTTAGAAGAATAACATTGGTGTTTATTTTTCTGAAAAATACATGCACATATGTATGTGTTCATGTATTTGGAATGTCTGATATGATTTAGTAATCTTAGTGTCCATCATGATAATTATTATCCACTAAGATTATATAATGTGAAATGAAGAACAGTTTTCCTTTGGAGTACATAACAATTTGAGCTGAAGCAGTATTTATTTATGATCATGTTACTTGAATGAAACCTTGCTTCTGGAACAAAAGAAATTCTCATAAACATGTGACGCAGTCAGGGCTACCATTTGGTTGCCAGACATAGAATAGACTAAAATGACAAACTTTCACCTGCTGGGAAAAAAAAGCAGTAAGAATTGCCACAAAAGAAAAAATAGGTAAAGAACTGGAATGAGGAACATGAGAGATTTATTTTAGGAATTATAATTATAAAGGAAAAGGGAGTTTAGAAAAGAAGCAATTTTGTGAGGACTGAAGTTTGGAAGGAAGGGTAAAGTGGTAAATGAACAAACCACATTGGAAGACATCCCCATTTTCCTTTCTTCTTGTATTACCAGCCCAAATTTTGCCCATCTCATCATGGAATTTGCATGCAACATGTTTAGCATGATGTAATCTGGTGATATAAAGTAGTTGAGGAGGAGTGAGACCAAAAGATTGACAGAAGAGGACAAAGGATGATACTGCAGTAGAGAAGGGGAGTTTAGACCTTTTGGGTGATCAGGTGATTATTAATTTCTTTGAGTGTACTTCTATGGTTGCCTATTGATTCTCTAGAAGGTTTTGCAACTCTGTATAGGTATAAAATGACAGTGAGTGCCGATGAGACTTCACCATGACTTAAAGAGTCACATTCTAGTTTAGGCCTGTAATCCTAGCCACTTAGGAGGCTCAGATCTGAGGATGGTGGTTTGCGGCCAGCCCAGGCAGAAGAGTCCCTATGAGAGTTTTATCTCCAGTAAACTACTCATGAAAGTGGCACTGTGGCTCAAGTAGTAGAGTGCTAGCCTTGAGCTCAGAGACAGCACCAGGTGCTGAGTTCAGGTCTCAGGATTCTATTTCTATTTCTCACATTCTAGCTCATTACCTGATGTCAGTGGTTTTCCAAGTGTGATTCAGTGTCTCAATTAGTCCCAGAAACCCATTCCAGAGGCCTTAAAGGTTTAAAGTATTTTTTCAATCATACTAAGATAAACCTTCCCGTTTCATTTTATTTGATCACAAGTTAAGAGTGGAGTTTTCCAACTACATGACATATGATATCACCACAGACGAATGCTGAAGCAAATAGGAGATTCCAGATGTTTTCTGTTAAGCCTGACATTAAAGAGGCTTACCGAAAAAAATGTAAAACATTGCCACTCTTTCTGCTAAATTATGTTTGTTTTGGAAAAATATATGGCTAATTTTCATAAGCATATCACTTGTGTCATGATTTCATGTATTAAAATATATGGCTAATTTTCATAAGCATGTCACTTGTGTCGTGATTTCATGTATTAAAATATATGGCTAATTTTCATAAGCATATCACTTGTGTAGTGATTTCATGTATTAAAATATATGGCTAATTTTCATAAGCATATCACTTGTGTTGTGATTTAACGTATTATCTCCCATGTCACCTTTGTGTAGGCATTTTTTTCTTACACTACTTTGGGGTTTCCACCTTTACACTTATTTTTGGTGTGTTTGGAGTTTATTTTTATTTACATAGCATGAAGTAGGGATTTATATTTTCCCTAAGAGATTAGTTTACTCATTTGTTAAATTATCTTGCCTTTCAGAGTCACTTCAAATGACATCATTATTATATTAGTATCTTATATGTGTATAATTGCTTCTGGGTCTTTATTGTATTACAATGATCTATCTCTATTCCAATGCTAGTAATGAAGTCTTAAAATTATTAGAATTATAGAGTGTATTTTAATATGTACTACAGTAAAGGCTCTCTCCTGGTCCTTTATACACTTCTAGTTCACCTTTTTCTTAAGAAAAAATTTACAGTTTTTCAAAAGAAAATGCTTATATTTAAGGTTGTAAATGAATTTATGGATTTTGTGTAAAGTGTCAGCAACTGTTGTATGTTGTTTAGACATAGCTATAATGCTGGCTTCAAAAACCTGAAATCCCACATTGAATGACAAGTGCTCAATACATATCTTTAAGATGCTTCTGAGCAATACTCAAATACCACTAATGTATCTTTAAAAATTGACCTCATTTACTGCCACTCCTTTGTGTAACTATTCTTTGTAAAGAATGAGCACTATATAATTTTCATTTTTTGACAAGAGTCCATTAAAACAACCACTGTTGTCCAAAAATGAGTTGCCATAATTGTGTCTGCTCCATTTGGGGGTGATTAGTTTGTCACGATTTTGTAGAAACTTTCTCTGGATGCTTCTTCTCCTACTCCATTTTAACAGCAGTGAGGAAGATAGTGATACAAGACAATATGAATGGGCAATGTCATGTAGGACGTCTTTCTCCAAAATTATCTATCAACTTTTTCACACAAAAGATGAATCATATTAACAAATAATAGCTAACAGCCTATAGTATGAGCAAATTAAGAATAAGAGCACAGCTCTAGCAAATTTTAGAACATATTTGTTTGGCATTGTAAGTATATACTCATTAATTTTATTAAATACTTTCTAAGTATCTTAATCAAGAAGTATTAATATTTTTAAGCACTATGAGGCTACATACACAATATCTATATGTTTCTTCATATGAGTGTTTCTTTTCTTTATTCACATCTTCAGTATTCTATATAAAATGTCTTGGCAAAACTAACTTATTCCACATTTCAATGCTTTTGAAATTCCAAGCAGGGTTTCCTGTGCTCTGTTGGCCTTTTCCCACTTTCTTTCTTCTTTCCCCCCCTAGATTCTTCTGGGCAGTGGTATCAAATAACTATGAGGACATTTGATAT
>NW_027204896.1:0-19377 GCF_024711535.1 Dipodomys merriami
CTCCCAGGTTAGTTTTCTGGGAGGGTGGTCTGCTTTGAGAGTCACAAAAGAGGGGGATGTGGTGATGAGGCTAGGTTCTGGGTAGAGTTGAGGCCTTTCAACAAACAGTAGCTTTTCCCTGGGGCTATTTTGTGATAAAGCTCACAGCGCCCAGCCTGGAGCCATTCTCAGGGTTTCTGTTTTTCAATTGATTATGGTGGCTGCTAGAGGGAGGGGCAGCTTCTGGCTCTGGTTACCCAGTGAGGCAAGGCACTCCGATGGCTGGCGCCTGAGCTGGGTGACTTTTCCCTGGATGGAGCTGAGTCTGGCAGGTCACTTCGCCGTTAAGTTCTTGTGACCTGCTAAATGACTCATTTTATTCCAAGGCCTGAGCTGGAGCTAGCAGCTCCTCCGAGCTTTGTCGGTATCCAAGATGGAGATCACCGGTGCTGGGGGGGGAGGGGTGGCCTTCCTTCCTCTGCTCCCTGAGGAGTGAGGACGTCGGGCTTGTACTCATGCCGAGTCTTGGATCCTGGGTCGTCTCTGGTCTGCAAACAGCAGGATGAAGATGTTCGCTCCTTGTTGGTTCTTGTAGGTGTTGAGTAGTATCCGCTCGTCCCCGACTCTCTGTGTCACAGGTATGACTCCACGGCGGTGGTTGCTGCCGCGACCCCGCCGCCGGAGCGGCAGCTGATGCCTTTCCTTGGCTTCCCCTCTCTTGTCTAACTCTCTGTCCTGTGATGGCACACTTGGTGTGATTCTCTGGCTTAGGACTGTTGACTGGAACTCTAAAACTACTTTCTATGCGAGAGCTTGTTCAGATTCCAGCTTCTCCTCCGCCATCTTCCCGGAACTCTCCCATGCACGTGTCTTGAACTCAGATCGTGACAGCTCTGTCTCAGCTTCCATCACACTAGTCTGGGGTGCAGCCTCCAGAACCAAAGCTGATCCTGGAATCCTAAGACCCAATGTCGGACAGGAAAACAAAATGAAAATGACACTAAAACAAGCCGTAAGCCACACATGGTAGGCAGTTTCTTGGCTTTGATTCCTTGCATGGTGACCATCCTAGGTCTGAATGACATGAATGCCACACACAGGTGATCTGTCATTGCTGAAGACTGGCAGACTGTCAGGAAAGCCATAGACCAAACCCGCAACACAGTCCCTGAGTTCAAATCCTGGTCCTGACACCTACCATTCGCAGAAGATCCCAAGAGACTACTGCTTGTGTATAGAAATTCTGATGGAATGGTATCCAACTCATGATTGAATAGTTCGTGCAGCAGTCTAGACTCAAATTAGATGCCATAATCCTAGGATGCTGATAGAACTTAATTCAGAAGTATTTATTCATTGGCTAGTTTCTTAGTTTATTTAAAGATATATATATATATATATATATCTACATATATATTTTTAATATATCTACATATATATTATTAAAACATAGCTTAGAAGTGTACCTAAAAGCATATGTGCTCATGTAAAGTTATACAACTGCACAAGCTTGATTTTTTATTTTCAGTTTGTTGGTACCATAAATTAGGTGTGATGTGTGTACTGTTGTTTTGTTCTCTGTTTTTGGAGGATTTCTCTCTGCTTTCTTCCCCTACTCACCTCTCTCTGCACTTGAATTGAGCTTCCTCTTTCTTGGCTTGATTGTTCATAGCTGATTTTCTACCACTTCAGCCATTCCTGTAGCCTGGCTTTTTGCCAGTTAATTGGAGATGTCGTCTCTCAGGCTTTTCTGCCAGAATTGGCTTTGAAACTTCATCTTCCAGTTCTCACCTCTTGAATAGCTGGGATTAAAGATGTGAGCCACTGGGGTGTCTAGGGATGAATTCGACTTTGGTTGATGGATTCTTTCTGTTTTTCTAAGCATGGGATCATCTACTATAGAATTTCTGTGAATGCCCTGGGTCTGAAGTAAGATATATAATACATATGCTAATCTGTATAGTTCTCATAAGATGTAATCCATTTTATACATGTTATAAGTGTAATAATAGTCAATATAAATAATGAATGAATGAATAGTGCAAAAAATAAAATGAATACACAGTAAAATAATATGCAGTAAACATAAGCATGTAGATATTAATCATTATTTCAAATGTGGATGAATATTACTTTCACAGGACTGGGGATTGAATTCAGGCCTAGGGAACAGGCCTGAATTGCTTGTCTTCAAAGATGGTGCGTTTCCCCATCCCCCATGGTGCATTAGATTTACCCAGACTCTGAGTTCAAATCCCAGGTCTTACAGGAAAAATAAAAGGTATGAATGCCAAGCTGGGGAGCTTAATGTGTGGGGCTTGAACTCTGGTCTTGGGCGCTGACCCTGTGCTCTTCAGCTCAAAGCGAGTGCACTACCCCTTGAGCCACAGCACCACTTCTGGTTTTCTAGTGCTTTATTGGAGATAAGCATCTCATGGATTTTACATCCTGGGTTGGATTTGAACCACAATCCTCAGCCTCTTGAGTAGCTAGAATTACAGGTGTGAGACACTGGCCCCTGGCTATTTTTAATATTTTTAAATTTTATTGAATGATTGATTGCCAATCACGGGGCTTGAACTGAGGTTGTGGCAACACTGCCTGAGATTCCATCACCCTAGGCTGGGATAGTGCAGCTTCTGGACCCACAGCAGATCATGGAATGGTACGCCTCGGGGGCTGACAGGAAAACAAAATGAAAACAGCACCGAAAAAAACGGCGATCTGTGGATGGTTGGCGGTTTCTTGGTTTTCCTTCCTTGCATGGTGACCATCCTGGTTCCAAATGACACGGCTGCAACCTGTAGGTTACCTGGCACTGCTGAAGGCTGGCAGGCTGGCAGCAAAGGCATATGCCAACCTGGACACCTAGGTCCTGAGTTTGAATCCCAGTCATGCCACTTACAAAGGGCTGGGGAGCCTAAGAAACTATTGCCTATCCATAGGAGCACCAGAGGAATGTGAACAATGTCATGGTTCGATGAGTAGTTCATCAATCAGTCTAGCAGAAAATTAGACCCAATGATCACAAGACATGGACTGATTTTAATTCATAGTTTATTATGCACTAAAAGAATACTATTGATTAAATGGAGTCCTCACTAAAGACCTGAGAATCTCTAGGAGCGTAGTATGCGTCATTGAATACTAAATAGACATTTCTGGCCATATGTAAATATCTAAATAAATATTTATTTGTATACCATCATCTGCATAGAACATTTTTGCTATTTTCGCCAAACCTGGACCTCGATCCCAGGTCTTCAGATCCATTTGACACCTGCATGGGCTAGATGCTGCCATGCTGATGCTCACCCCTTCATGAATTGGGCCTCCTAGTCCCTCAGTCAAGATTCCATCATTGCCAAAAGTTTCTTCCTGGTGTAAGATTCCATGTGTGACACCTGTTTTCCTTTTCTGTGCAAGTGCTGGGTGTCAGGTATGATGTAAATATTATGTATGCAAAGCTATATGCTATGGAATAGATTGGGACAAATGTAATAAATGTTATAGTTGTACTCACAGTCCATAAAATAAATGCTAAATCAATCAATCAATCAATAATAAAATATAATTAATCACTCCAACAAACACGATTTAAAAAGAATATAGAGATATAACTCAAATATTTAAAATGTCTATAAATGTTATGTTTTTCAGTACTTCTGCTTGAATTCAGGCCTAGGGAAGAGTTGAGAAGTTCATGCATGATTCGCATAGGAAATGATAGGCAAGATCTTAATTAAGACTGCATGAAGTGTGACAATAATTACATTCAGGAAATCGAAGCATTGGGAAAGATCCAAGAGTCACATGGAAGATAGAATTCCAACACAGCTCGCCACATCTCCTATGCTATACAAACAGGCCTTTATTAGAATACTAATTTCAGCTTATGAATGGAATGAATATGGTGCTCCACCCACACCCCGGGGCTAGATCTCAGGTCCTGGGTATGGCCTAGCTCCTTAGTGGCTCACAAGAGGTTGTGCTCATGTGGACCCATTTAGCAGTTGGTTCTGCTAGGCCCTGAGGTCAACTTCCAGCATTGCCAAAAGGTTCATCCTGATGTGAGATTCCAAACCTTGCAGATGTTTTCCAATCCTGTGCAAGTCCTGGGTCACAGCTAGGATCTAGAAAGCATAGGCAACTCTATACCCATGGGAATAGGTTGTCATCCATGTGAGCACAGTTATATATGTCATCCTATACTCAATAAAATACACAATACATTGATGAATAAGACACAAAATAAAAAGATTAACTACACTGAAAACAAGGTGCATACCACACCTGTATGTAAATAGAGATCCTATGTTTAAAAGAGGTGGGCTTGTCTAGTGCTGGGGCTTCAAATCAGGTCCAGTACCAGGCCTGACCTTTTATTCTTCAAAGATGGTGAGCTTCACCTTCCCCCACAATGCAACAGAATTACCCAAATCTGAGTTCAAATCCCAGCTCTCTCAGTAAAATGGCAAAAATTCTGAGCTAGGGTTCTTCGTTCATATTTTTTTAATTTTTTTTTTTTTTTACTACACCCGGGGCTTGAACTCAAGTAGTGGCAACTCTGCCTCAGCTCTGATCATCCTAGGCCCTCTGGATCCACAGCCCCTCCTTGGACCCTAGGACCCTGGGGCTTGTTTTTAAAAAAAATAAGCCGGGAGGGGAAATAAAGCAGCAGGAAGTTCCACCTGGAGCTCTTATGTTTATTTTCCTTTGCATGGTGACCATTCTGGGTCAGAACATTGCTGCCTGCAGAGTGAAGGTGACCTGGCATGGCTGAAGGCCTGCTGGTTGTCTGGGGAGTCACAGGCTAACCAGACAGTGGAGGTCCCGAGGACGAATCCCAGTCAGCCCTGTTACGACGAGAGAATGGCCGGAAATTCTGCGACATTCGTTTCCGGACCTAGAAAGAGTTGTGGAATGCAATCAATCTCATCCTTGAATGAGTGGTTCCTGCTTGATGTGAGTAGGAAATGATAGGCAAGACTCATGGGGTATCGATTATTTTTAATGAAGAATTGATGAAGCGTGACCATAATCATCACAGTCATGAAATAGAGGCATCGGGGAAGATCCAAGAATTGGTAGTCACAAGTTAGATTTCATCACAGGTCGCCATCTCTCCTACACTATAAAAATATGTACTCATTTGCATACTAACTTGCACTTATAAATGCATGACTATTTCCCACCCCTCCCAATCCCCTCCTCCTAGGGTTATATCTTAGGTCCTTGGACTGGCCTACCTCCTTAGTGGCTCACAGGCTAGTGTGCTCACTTTTACCCATTCACCAATTGGGCCTGCTAGGCCCTGGGTTTGAATCCCAGCATTGTAAAAAGATTATCCTGATGTGAGAAGCCCATTGATCCATCTGTTTTCCTGTCCTGAGAAAGACCTGGGTCTCAGGGAGGATGGAGATTACTACATAAGCAAACCTATACCTAAGGGAATGGGTTGCCATCCATGTCAGCACAGTTATATCTGTCATCATAATCAATAAAATGCACATTGCATCCATGAATAAGACACAAAATAAAGAGAACGAATACACTGAATGCAAGATGTCACCCATCCATGTATGATAATATAGATCCTGTATTTAAATTATGAATTCATGACTATATTGATCCCAGCTTGCAGTGCTCAGTCTCAGGACCTGGGTACATCCTAGCTCCGTATTGGCTCACAGGCTGGTGTGCTCAAATTGACCCATTCACCAATTGGGCATGCTAGGACCTGAGTTCAAATCCGAGCACTGCCAAAAGCTTCACCCTGATGTGAGAAGCGCATAGATGGACCTGTTTTCCTGTCCTGTGAAAGTCCTGGGCCTCAGCGAGGATGGAGAATGCTATATAGGCAACTCTATAGCCATGGGAATAATTGTCATCCATGTCAGCACAGATATACCTGTCACCATACTCAATAAAATACACAATACATCCATGAATAACACTCAAAAAAAGATAACTACATTGAATGCAAGATGCATACCACACCTGTATGTAAATAGAGATCCTATGTACAAAAGAGGTGGGCTTGTTATTTTGTCCAGTGCTTGGGCTTCAAATCAAGCCCTGGACCAGGCCTGACATTCTAGTCTTCAAGGATTGTAAGCTTCCCCTTCTCCCACAGTGCAAAGGGGTTCCCCAAACCTGAGTTCAAATCCCAGCTCTAGCAGTATAACACTGTGAGTTCTTAGCTACAGTGCTTCATTCATAATTTTTAGATTTTTTTTTTTGCCAGACCCGGGACTTGAACTCAAGTCATGGGAACTCTGCCTCAGCTGCGATCATCCTAGGCTGCAGCCTCTGGACCCACAGACCTCGGACCCTAGGATCCCGGGGTTTGCTGGAAAAAAATAGCTGCAAGGGGAATAAAAGCAGTGGGAAGTTCCACCTGGCACTTTTACATTTATTTTCCTTTGCATGCTAACCATGCTGGGTCCAAACATGGTGGCCTGCAGAGTGAAGGTGACCTGGTGTGGCTGATGGTCTGTTGGCTATCAGAAGAGCCAGAGGCCGACCCAACAACTTAGGCCCCGAGTTCAATTCCCGGTCAGCCCCCACACATTGAGGGAATGGCAGGAGATCCTGAGATACTCATGTGCAGACCTAAGAAGAGTCATGGAATTCAATTGATCTCATCTTTGAATGAGTAGTTCCTGTTTGATGCAAGTAGGAAATGATAGGCAAGACTCATGGGGTATCGATTATTTTTTAATGAAGAGTTGATGAAACATGGCCATAATCATCACAGTCATAAAATGGAGGCATTGGGGAAGATGCAAGGATCATTAGTCACGAGGTAGATTAGATTCCATCACTGGTCGCCATCTCTCCTACTCTATACAAATATTTACTTATTTACATACTACCTTCAGATTTTGAATGGATGACTATTGTGCTCCCCCCTATCCGCCCCCTTGCGGGGCTCAATCTCAGGTCCTGGAAACGATCTAGCTCCTTAGTGGCTCACATACTGTTGTGCTTACCTGGACCCATTTGCCTATTGGTCCTGCCAGTCCCCGTGTCAGATCCCAGCACTGCCAAAAGATGAATTCTGATGTGAGAAGCCAATCGTTGCAACTGTTTCTCTGTCCTGTAAAAGTCCTGGGTCTCAGCTAGGATGCAGTATGCTATATAAGCAACTCTATATTCATGGGAATCAGTTGCCATCCATGTCAGCACAGTTATAGCTGTCATCATATGTAATAAAATACAAAATGCATCCATGACTAAGACACACAATAAAAAGAATAACTACACTGAATGCATGATGCATTCCACATCGCTATGTAAAGAGAGATCCTATGTGTAAAATAGGTGAGCATATGATTTTTGCCAGTGCTGGGGCTTCAGTTCAGGCCCTGGGACTAGGCCTGAGCTTGTAGTCTTCAAGGATGGTGAGCTTCACCTTTCCCCACAGTGCAACAATGTTACCCAGACCTGAGTTGGAATCTCAGAGGTGGCAGAAAAATGGTGAGAGTTCTGAGCCATGGTGTTTTATTATTATTATTATTATTATTATTATTATTATTATTATTATTATTATTATTATTATTATTATTATTGCCAAGCATGGGATTTGAACTCCAGTTCATGACAATTCTGCCTCAGCTTCGATCACCTCAGACTGGCGAGCTCCCAGGGGCCCGTAGCCAATCCTGGGATCCTAGGCTATAAAACTTTGCAGGAAAAAATGTCAGAAAAATGACAGGAAAAAATGACAGAAAAATGACAGAAAAAATGTCGCAGGATGGATTTTTTATATTTTCTTTTGCACGGTGACCACCCTGGGTCTGAATTACACGGCTGTAAGGGTACTTCACCTTGCATTGTTGAAGGCTAATGGGCTATCAGGGAAGCCATAGGCCCATGCAGCAAAACAGGCCCTGAGCTTGAATCCTGGTCCTGACACCTACCAGTGGGGGAGATCACAAGATACTTGTTCCTATGCATGGGAATAACAATGAAATTTTAGCAAACTCATGACTGAATGAGAAGTTTCTGCGTGTATTGGTCTAGTCCAAAATTAGATGCAATGATCCTAGGAGGATGATTCATCTTAACGAATGGTTTATTAAGCATGAAAAGAATACTATTCCTTCAATGGTGGCATAATAAAGACCTAAGAGTTAGTAGGAACGTAGTTGATGTCATTGAATCCTAGGTAGATGTCTCTGGCACTCTGTACAAATATATATTCATTGGTGTTCTACCACCTGTCTATCCATGTATGGCTATTTTGTCCACCCCTGCACCTCAATCTCAAAGTCTGGAAATGCCCTGGCAGCTTCATTGGCTAGAGGTTGCCGTGTTGACACACCGATTCAGGGTCTGAATTGGGTCTGCCAGGCCCTGAGATTAGATCCCAGCACTGCCAACAATTGGATCACGGAGTAAGAAGCTGAGTGTGATACCTGTTTTCCTTTTCTCTGAAAGTCCTGGATGTCAGACATGATGAAGAACACATGTACAAATCTAGATACTATGTGATGGGTTGTCATCAATATCATAAATGGAATGTGTGTCATCACAGTCAATAAAAAATCTCACATCTGCAATATACTTGGAACTCAAAAAATTAAAACCCCCAATAACAAATTCGCAAAGAAACCATTGCCCAATAAATAAGTGAGCAAAAGACTTAAAGAGAAACTTCTCTGAAGAGGAAAGAAGGATAGCCAATAGACACATGAATAAATGGTCAACCTCCCTAGCCATAGAAGAAATGCAAATCAAAACAACATTGAGATACCACCTCACCCAGTTAGAATGGCTATAATCAAGAACTCTAATAACAGCAGTTGCTGGAGGGGATGTGGACAGAACGGAAGCTTACTGCATTGTTGATGGGAGTGTAAACTTGTTCAACCACTTTGGAAAGCAGTATGGAGGTTCCTCAAAAGACTCCACATAGAGCCCCCCTATGACTCAGCAAGCCCATTTTTGGGCATTTACCCAAATGATTACAAAGAAGACCACACTAACGCTACGAGCACGACTATTTTTATTGCAGCAGTATTTAGTATATTTAAGATATGGAACCAACCCAGATGCCCCTCAGTAGATGAATTGTTCAAGAAAATGTGGTATATATACACAATGGAATTCTATGTCTCCATCAGAAAGAATGACATTGCCCCATTTATTAGCAAATGGAAAGACTTGGCAAAAATTTTATTAAGTGAAGTTAGCCAGGCTCAAAGAAACATAGGTCCCATGGTTTCACTTATTTGCAATATCTAGTAAATAACTGAGTCAAGCCGAAAAGGTCAGTTAAAGTGAAGTTGGGGAAATGAACCCTAAGATATGTGCTCAAATGTTTTCTTTCTTGTGATTGTTTCTAACACATTTATAAAATTATTTCTTTGTTGCTTTGAATGACCCTCCCCCACAGTATAACCCCGGCTTTCATTGTATTTGATGTCGGTATAATTTGTGGAGGGGAAGGGAAAAACAATTCATTTAAATAGGGATACAGGTGGACCCATTGCAACAATGAGATGTACAAGTCGTTATGTCGAAAACGAACTTTACAACTTTGGTGCAGGGTGGCAGGATGGAGTGGGAAGGATTGGGTGGGGGCAGAGGGGATGATGGGAAGGGATGGGACTGGGAAACAAAGGAGGAGGCTACAATGCTTTATAAGAAATATACTCATTATTTTGCCCATGTAATTGTAATCCCTCTGTACAATATTTTCACAATAAAAAAAGGAAAATAAATGAGTAAAACAAAAATACATTAAATAACCACAACAAACAGGACATGGACTGAACATTTATACATAAGTACAAATCATACCTTTCAATGTATATAAATAGAATGTTTCCAGAGCTGGGACTTGAATTCAGGCCTAGGGACCAGGCCTTACTTTCTTGTCTTCAAGCATGGTGAGCTTCCCCTTCATCCACCGTGCTTCAGAGTTACCCAGGCCTTAAGTTAAAACTCAAAGGTAGAAGAAACGGCGTGAATTGAAAGCCAGGAAGCTTTTTTTTCTTTTTTCTTTTTGCCAAGCAAGGTCTTGACATCAGGTCAGGGCAACCGTGCCTCAGCTTTCACCACCATAGGCTGGGGTGCACCTGCTGAAAACACAGTCTATCCTGGGATCCTAGAACTTCAGGCCTTGTGCAAGGTGGCGGGGGAATGCACAGAAAAAAAGTGGTGTGATGGCGTTTTTACATTTTCTTCCTTTGCACTATGGCCATCTGGGTCTGAGTGATCCGGTTCCAAAGGATACTTCACCTTGCATTGCTGAAGGCTTGCAGGCTACTGAGGAAGCCATAATCCCGAACAATGATTAGCCAGGCACCAGTGGCTCTCACCAGTCCTCCTTGATACTTACAAGGCTGTGATAGGAGGATCATGGACAAAGTCACCCTACGAAGGAAAGTCCTTGAGACCCCTGTCCAACCTCAATGCCAACAAAGCAAAAGTAGAGCTGTGTGGCTCCAGTGGTAGAGGGCTAATCTTGAGTAAGAACATCTCATGGACTGTGCCCAGATTCTGAGTTCAAGGTCCAGGACTGGCAACAAACAGACATACACCACAATCTGTGCAGCCATCTGGCTAAAGCAGGTCTCCCTCTTGACCCCAAATGGATTGGACAGAGTTTCCTGGTAAAGGGCTGCTGTCATCTTGACTCTGTCCATTCTGTCTGCATCACAGTATTCTGGGCACACCCCCATTCTTTCATGGTTTTTTTGACCAATGGGATACAAGAATAGTGGCCATGCCCACATTCCATGCTTCCCAGTTACACCTGGATTCCCTCTGTTGGTTGACACCACTACCAGCAGTTGAGGAAGGTAGAGGTGGTTGAGTGATAAGAAAGAGACTCCAGATGACTTTGAGGTAGAATAAGAAATGATGTCCTAATTGGTGAGTGGGAGAATAGAGGATTTCCTAGATCCTGAGAATGTGGCCAGCCCAACTTTCCTGTCTCATTACTCAGATGTCTGAAACAATAAGACTCAATGAGAGAACTGTGGGCAAGAAAGTGCCACAAAAACACCAGCAGTATCCACCCGACAGACCTGAAACATTCAAGAAAACAAAGAACTAGAAAAAGGGAGGGATCCCCAAGACAAACACCACTGGGGAGCCAGATTGAATGGAGAGTCCGGCCAAAGGTGATGCCGACCATGGGCCTCCCCTGCCTTTGGACACAGTCACAGCCACCAGGGTCCAGAATGTTAAGGGTCCCAATACCACCAAGGATCCACAGAGGTGCTACCCGCATGTGGTGCCCACCCTGGATGACAGAAAAGAAGAAACCAGGCACTCCTTGCCAAGATCCAACCACTAAAGTAGGGAAAGACAGACCCTCAGCGTCAGTGGGAGTAAGAGAGGGAGAAGATAGACCAGATATATGCAGCACCAAAAATGGAGGTAGAAATCCAAAAGGCACCCATACAGCGGTTGGTTTCAGCAGAAAGCTATTTACAATGTGCACTGGCCCGAGTGCAGCAGGCCACTGATGACAGAGAAAGGGATCACAAAGCTCTCACAAGCTGCCTGCAAGCTACCGAGTGGCATGTGGCAGAGCTGGAGATAGCGGTTTCTGCGGTCACTGTTGCAAAGGAGGAGACCAAAATGTTCTTCGAACAGCTAAATGGTGTGACCCTTCAGCTCGAGGAAAATACCAGAAACTTTGATGACCTGGAGCAAGTGAACACAGAGTTGCATGAGAAGCTGGAAGTGCTCTAGATACAGAAGAGCAACATGAAGAAGAGAATATGCAAGTTCCAACAAACGCTGGAGGGCGTTGGGTACTGAGATGGAGTTGAAAAACCTGGAGGAACAACTTCACATCCAGGTCCAGGAAAACCAGTCTCCGCCTTCAGAACGTGGAGCAGCAGGAGCAACTGTAGAGACTGGAGGAGAAAGCCTAGGATCAGCAGGAGATCCCTGAGACCCCACGATGAGCATATGTGTGGGATGCACAACCGGAGGAAAAGCTGGCCCTGCTGTGGAACGCTCTCAACAGGGTGAGCAGTGAGAAGGAGGAGCTTGCCAGCATCCTTGACTCAGAGCAATAGATGAAGAAACATCTGTGGGAACAGCAGGACTGCTCAGAGAAGAATATAGAGAAATGGATAGTGGTGGCTGAGAGAGAGATAGCCAAGCAGCTCAGGAGCAGCAGTAGCAGTCCCTGGGCCAGTGCAGGAGTTCAGAGCCTCCTGTGAATGGCACATTGTCTCCAATGAGCGTCTGTGCTCTGAGAAGGAGGCCTTGCAGCAGCACTTAGAGAGGCAGACCCAACTGCGGAGCAGCAGAAGCAAGTGCAGGGGTCAACAAACTAGAGGGACCAGGTGATGTCCCCGAATTGGCAGGACACTCTCAAGGGCCTGGAAGCCACCAGATCACAGGAGGAGTGCCTGCAGACCCAGCTGAGCTTCCTGGCTTTCCCTGGGGAAGGGGAAGGCATGAGCCCTGAAGCAAAAGGTAAGGAGGCGAATCCCCCCCCCCCATGTGACCATCACATAGGATGGAGATGTCCCCCAGACCAGGAGTGACATGGTTCTGAGAGGGCTCTTGGAGGATGAGATCCACAGGGGGAAACTCCTCACACAAGAATGGCAGGCCAGCTGCAGGCACCCCCTGGCCGACCCAGGGAGTCAGACTGAGCTGGAGCCATAGGCCCTCAACCCCATGAGCTGCCACCACAGCATGCATGGGGATGGGAAGCAGGACACGGGCATCTGAGAAGAAAATCTGCTTCATCCATGACCTGCCTGATGAGGTAGACTTCCAGAGTCCAGCAGGTGAACTCCCCCATTGATGCAGCCAGCACACATCCAAACTATCAAGGAGTCCCTCATGGTATGTAAAGAGCAGATGTTGGTCCTGAATGAGCTGTGATGGGAGAAAGCCCAGTGCATGCACTGGCTGTCCCAGGAGAAGATGGAGAAGAGGAGAGTGCTGTGGGAGCTGCTGTTACTCCTGGCCAGGGAAGGCACAGACAGCAGTCTCCAGATGCCAGCACAGGCAGAACCCCCTCCCACCTCCCCATAGCTGCTTCAGAAGCAACTTGAAGACAGCCTGGAAACTGCCAGAGGAGAGGTCAGGGTTCCCGACTCCATAGTGTACTCCCTCAAGGAATATGTCCTGCTCCAGATGCCCCACATCCAGATCCGCCCACAGCTCCCAGGCTCAAGGGAGGAGTGCTCCCTCACTTTCTCCTGTAGATTGATGCGGATGATGACTCTCTATGTGACATACTGACTCTCAAAAGCCTTGGCAGCCACCAGAAGTAGGTGACCAAGTGGCTTTCTCTCAGGCCTCCATCTGCCGGGCAACGGGAAGGTTAAACTGGGGGTAGGGTAGGGCAGAGGCTGAAGGGAGTTGGCCCAAACTAAAGGTGTTGGGTCTTAGTCGGCCCCACAAAAATGGGTGGGGTCCGAGGAAAGGAAAGTGCAGCACTTGCCTGTTCCCCAGCCTCCCTCAGCCTGGGAAACAATCAGACACAGCGGGAAGCCAAAACCAGCAGGTAGAAAACTCGTTTATTAACAGAGAGCAGCCCCTTTTAAAGACAAAAAGGGCCAGTGTCATGGCAAGGGAATAAGAGGAACCAATCATTGTCAAGGTCGCACCCTATCATTCACCTGAGCCTTCATGGGCTGGTTAGGCACTGATCGGCAGATCAATTGGGGTCTGCCCACTCTATTCTCTCCCAGCGCCATCTTGGCTGCCCATGTGCTCCACATCAAGGGACATCTAATGGCCCATTGGTGGCCAGGAAAGAGGCCTATGTTTTGCTTATCACAAAGAATAAATTGTTTTCAAAGCAAAAAAAAAAAAAACCCTAAAAACAAAGATTTGTTCTTCCAGGCCTGGGGCTTGAACTCAGGGCCTGGCCACTGTCCCTGAGCTCTTTTTGATCAAGGCTGGCCCCACCTCCCATTCCAGCTTTTTCTGTGTGGAATAGAACCAAAGGCTTCAGGCATGCTAGGCGAACACTCTACCACTGAGCCACATTCTCAGGTAGGATCATTTTCCCCCCTCCCAACCCCATATGGCCATTCCTCACATAAATAGGAAGTAGGGGCTAGGATGAATATGAAGCACAAGTCTGGTTCATCCCAAAATATTCCCCTGCCCCCTCTTCCCACACCCTGAGTTGAAGTTTCTCTTCTACCATTGAGGGATGAGAGAGGGAGTGGGGAGTCCCAAGAGAGTACCAAAAACCGTGGCCCCCTGAGTCCCACATCCTTCCCCACACAAGTGGTCCTCCAGATTGTGATCTTACCTGACTCAATGTAAAGGCTAAACTGTCTCCCCACCACTGCAAGGCTCAGGATGAAATAACGGTCAGCCCAGGCCTCAGCCCACACCCAAAGTGGAAGCTCTTAGTCCCAGACCTACTTCCACATCTCACTGCCCCTAGTTAGGCCAGACCCACCATTCACCACTATGTTGGTGGTGATGACCTCATGGATGGATTCCAGGAAGAAGGTCTATGGCAAAGAGCAGAAGCAGCAGGGTGAGCAGGGCAGAAGAAAGTGGGGGTGATTGCTCTGAGATCTTCCTTGGAGTCCTCCTGTCCAGCCAGACCCATGCTGACTCAAAGCACGGACAAGGCCAGGGGGTGAGAAGAGATGGAGAAGCACAGGACTAAAGGAGGTACTGCTTTGTCTTGGAGGACTTGATTAATTCCAATTATAATTAATTCCAATTATAGTTGGCCCATGCCAATCCCAAAGACAGCATGCATTGCATCTCCGTGTTGTTGTTGGCTGTGAGAGCTGTCCCTGAGCTCTTTTTCTCAAGGTTGGCACTCTACCACTTGAGCCACAATGCCACTTTTGTTTTCTGATGGTTCATCGATAAGAGTCTCATGCACTGTCCTGCCCAGACTGGCTTGGCACCATGATCCTCCAGATCTCAGCTTCCTGAGTATCTAGGATGACAGGCATGAGCCACCAGTGCCCAGTATGTGATGCCTTTTGAAGGAATCTTGGCGAGTCTGTAAAGGAGTCCTAAAGGGCCTGGATAGACCATGACCCAATCAAGGAGCTGGGATGGGGGAAGGTTGAACTTCTAGCCATTCTGTTCCCCCAAAATTGAAGATGCCAGGTGATGTTGTATGCACCAAACACCTAGGCCAGCAGCCACCAGGCTTAGTGGGGGAAAAAGTCGAGAATACCCAAAGACTGCAGTGTAGAAATCTCTGATTTTGCATGCATGTGGTGTGTGGGTTTGTGTGTGTGTGTGTGTGTGTGTGTGTGTGTGTGTGTGTGTGTGTGTGTGTGTGTGTGTGAACTCAGGGCCTAGGCTCTATCCCTGAGTTTTCTTGCTCAAAACTAGTGCTGTGCCACTTGAGCCACAGCCCACTTGCTTTTCGATGGTTAATTGTAGGTAAGAGTCTCAAGGACTTTCCTGTCCAGGGTGGCTTTCAATCATGATGGGGGCCCCAGGGAAGCAAGAGTAAACACAACTCTCAAGTACAATCCCTATTGTGGGCCACTCCTGCCCCCTGGTGGCCACACGCAGAATATGCCGTCTCATGCCATTATCCTCTAGAGTTCAATTTGGGGAAGTGACCAGAGCCAAGCTGACTTTTGCTCACCCTGATGGCTGATGCCAGAGCAGGTCTGTTCCACCCTAGGCCAAGAGAGCTCCAGGAGGCCCAGCTTTCCAGGGATACAGGGAAGGGAGAGGTCAGCTCCAGGCTGAGCTAAGAGCTTTTGCCCACGGATACCCCAACTTGGCCTTACTTATCACCATAAGACCCGTCAAAGAACAAACCCAAAAAACAAAATTGGATCTGTGCCTCCAAGTGGTAGAGCTCTAGCATTGAACCAAAGAGCTCAGGGACAGGGCCCCCAAGCTTTGAGTTCAAGACGCCCAGCTGACTTTCCCCATAAAACACAGCTTGTCTAAATGTGAACTAGTAGGATTTGTGAAGTGTTTCTGAAGAATGGTGATACTGAAGAAAGCACCCTAATTCTAATGACAGCTGAACTTGTGACATACAGCTATGTGCTGAGTCCTTCACAGGGCGCTATTTACTGGGTCCTTCCCTCATGGGAGTTACATGCTGAGTCCTCAAAAATATGCTGTTTGCTGAGTCATCCCAAAGGGTGCTATGTGCTGAGTCCCTGAGAAGAGTGGGCCATCCTGGTTTTTTTTAAAGGGGGCTTTGTGCTGAGTCCATTACACAAAGTATTGTATGCTGAATCCTTCAAATGTTGTGGTGTGCTAATGCATCCTAAAGGGTCCTGCTATTTGTGAGCCATTGAGAAGAGAGGGATGAGGTGTATTTTGAGTGCTGTGTGCCAAGTCCTTTCCATAGGGTGTTCTGTACTGTCCTTCAAATGGTGCTGTGTGCTGAGAGCTTCCACAGTGTGGTATGTGCTGAGTCTTTAAAATTGTTCTGTGTGCTGAGTTTATCTAGGGAAGCTGTGCCCTGGGTGTTTTACACAATGTGCTTCATCACAGGGTGTGATGAGTCCCTGGGAAAGAGTGCTATGTGCTGAGTGTTTCAAAGTGGCCATGCACTGCGTCCTTTACACTCTGGGCTACAGACTCCCTCCTTCAAAGGGTGCTGGATAGAGTACTCAGCATACTACATACTGAGTCCTTCAAAGGGAGCTGTGTGCTGAGTCATTTACCCAGGGTGCTTTGTGCTGATTTTGGAAGTGTGCTGTGTGCTGAGTCATCCCAAGGGGTGCTATGATCTGAGTCCTTGAGAGGTGGTTATCCCCAACACTCACACACACACACACACACACACAAACACAAACACACATACACACACCAGTGTCACCATGTACCTGCTTGGTGTGTGGAGTGGAGGAGGATGGAGGAGAGTCTCCTCCACTGGTGGGGCTGAGGGGAGATTCGATCCCTGGGCCGGTACTGGGGGTGAGGGTTAGTGCTCAGCTGAGGTAAGGCTGCAATTGCCATGGTCTAGAAGCCTCAGGGCCCAGTCAGGGCTGCAATTGTGACCAGGGGTGGGGGGTGGGGCCCAGGGGAGGAGGGGGCAGGGCCCAGGAGCGCACTTTGGTGGCAGCAATGGCCAGGGGCCCAAGGAGGCAGGGGTGTGTGTGCAGCAGGTGCGGGGGGACCCAGGAGAGGAGTGTAGGCCCCAGAGAGAGCTGGGAGAAGAGGGAGCATGAGCACCAGCACCCGTGGAAATGGCTTCAGTGGCTGGCGGCTGCTCCGATCATAGTGTGGGTCCTGGCCGGGAGCGCAGAGCATGCGGAGCCTGCATGGCAGGCACTTCGCCACACGCAGCCCCTCGGAGGTGCCCAGCATGGTGGCCCTGAGTCTGAGGTCCCGGTGTGGGGAGCATGGCAGAGGCAGTGGCTGCTGAGGCGGCGGCGGCCACAGGTTAGGAGGCCACTGAGGCTGCGGTGGTGGCTGAGGAGGAGCAGAGGCTGTGCGCAGCTCCACCACGCGTCCGCACTGGGTTTCAAACATGGCCTGCTGGCTGGGACCTGCGGAGCCTCTAGCAGTCACCTGGCGGAGCTGTTGTGCCCCTGGCCTGCTTGTGGCCCTGACTTGGTTCTGGCCCTTGGTCCTCAGACTCCCGGTGGCGCGCACCCTGAGTCACAGCCTACAGCTTCTCCCAGCAGCTCACTTGAGTGGCCGACCTGTGCTCCCACACCCCCAACCCCCCCTGTAAACCCCATCCCCCACTCTACCCTTCCTCCCCACCCTCGCGGACCTGGACCCTTGCCTCTTGCCTCCCCCATGCCCCACAGTCTGTCCTGGCTCTGCCACAAATGCACCCCAGGGGTCGGGAGTGGAGGTGGGTGTCCACCCGGGGATCCCACCCTCATCCGTAGTGGCCAGTGTTTCAGGAAAAGGGGAGCTGCAGGGATGGGGAGGTGGGGGCACCACAGAGCCCCTGGCCTGGAGCAGTGGGAGCCACACAGCTGTGCATCTGCAGCCTTCCTCTCCCTGGTGGGAACCTGGTGGCTTTAGTCAGAGGTGGGGAGCAGCACCCCACACCTTCCTTCTAGGTTCTTTTCCCTTTTGCTGGGCAGGGGGGTGTAGGATACAGAAGATAGGCCCCCGTTGTTGTGTGAGCCCTTGTCTTCTGTGCTCCGTCACCCTTTCACCTGAGGACATTCCCAGAAGAGCCCACTAGAGAGGTGAGGGCACTGGGGTCAGATAGAAGGTGGGTATTTGGGAGAAAAACACACCCCCTCTGACACACATACAACCGCCAAGTACCCCCAACCCCAGCTGTCAACATTTCTGACTGTGTGATCACATTTCCCAGTTCTGCCAAATTCTGCTAGTGCTCCCAGTCCATCTGGTCTCCTAGTCCTCCCCAAGAATTTGCCAAGTTGTGCCCAGCAGTATGTAGGAGGGAAGTAGGGAGTCCAACGATGTATATAGCCTTTAGGTCTCCATCAAAGTCCCCAACAACACCCCCACCCCAGGTCAGACACCTTTCTGGAGGCACCTGCTTTGTTTTCTATCCAGGCTCTGAGAAGCCACATGTCCCGGGATTCCTTCACCCAGCGCCCTGGCATAGGGTTTTGGTGAATGGGTAGTCAAGGCTGGTTGTTCCCAATGGGAAGGGTCTGGCCCTGGAGAAAGGAAGAGTCAGGGTGGCTCTGCATTATTAGAGCATTGTTCCCCTTGGGTGAGATCCCCTGGTTCTGACTAGGGAACCCCTGTGCTCCAGCTAGTACATTGCCCAGATGAGAAACCAACAAACTCAGGAGAGACACTGCTCTGAATCTGTGTGTGTGTGTGTGTGTGTGAGAGAGAGAGAGAGAGAGAGAGAGAGAGAGAGAGAGAGAGAGAGAGAGAGAGAGAGAGAGAGAGAGAGAGAGAGAGAGAGACAGAGACAGAGACAGAGACAGAGACAGAGACAGAGACAGAGAGACAGAGAGACAGAGAGACAGAGAGAGAGAGAGAGACAGAGAGAGAGAGAGAGAGAGAGAGAGAGAGAGAGATCATCTTTCTCATTGTACAGTCACCATGTCTAAAAAGAACTAAACCATTTTATTTGTGTGTGTGTATTTGTTATTCTTTTTCAATTAATGCCCAGTATGAGCCCAGCCATAATTTTTGTTTTCTCTTTCACCGTTTCATGGCTCCTTTAGAGAAGGTTTCAGTAGATGTTCCTTTCCACCTCTTTCTTCCCCTTTTCTGCAGCCCACAGTAGCTGCTGGACCTGCGTGGGTCTCCCCTAGGAGGCCTGTGTGAACCTCAGACCAGAGTGGACACCTGTTCTTCTGTCTTCAGCCAGAAGGCTCATAAGGCTACTGTGATCACAGCCGCACTCTTCCAGCCAGACAGTCTGTTCTGGTGTGTATAGTTGGAGCTAATTCAAGGTTGGGAATGAGTCTGCCAAATATAAATAGGGAACGAGATGGGAGGTAGTGGGGCAGGGGCTGTGAATCTAGGAGTCTCTGGGAAGTGACG